>NC_135238.1:194635162-194936323 GCF_051348905.1 Ranitomeya variabilis
GCCAGCAATTTTTCATGTCCTCATATACAGAGGACATTGAATTTGTATGTTTAGGTATATTTTTACGTGCGGTTTTAAATGTTTTTATGTCTAGAAGCACTGTATATTAGTCTCAAATCTTTTTTCACTTTGAATACAACAGCTGTGTGTGCACTATTATTGCGCTCTTTTTTTTCTTCCTCTATTTACAACTTACTATATCTTACCATTGCAGAAGATGCCATTTTCTAGCAAAGCCAGGCCTTCTTCTCTGCAAGAAATGTCTTAAGTTTTACAGAAACCTCCGCATTCATCTCAGCCATGTTTGCATGAAAACCATGAAGGCAGAGATCAACAAAGAGGTGAAGACTGCAAAAAGGAACGTGCAGAGGGTGGCCCAATCCCTGCCTGTTGTGCATTATAACAGTCTAAATTTCCAGAACAGCCAATTTACCAATGACTAGGACTTCTTCACAGACTTTTTGGAAAGTCGTGGTTGCATTGTGACAGGTAAACCTTCTGAAAGGTATGTATATGTTTCTTCACAATATTTCAGGGATTTCTAGCATTTAACTATTACCTATCCTAATTTTACACATGTAATTTAATTTTTCGCTATATAGTTATTTTTATGCAATATATATCTTAGTTTAGTGCCATCAAAATGTCTGACAGACATGTCAACACAACGCCAAAAAGTCTACCCCTACTATTATATTGATAAGTAAGGTTCACACTTTAGACTTATTTTTCAGTCAATATACAGTAGACATGTGAGGGCTTTTTAAGTGACGAGTTGTACTTTTACCACATATTGTACTGTAAAATGGGGAAAAAATCCTTCGTGCAGTAAAATAGCAAAAAAGTGCCATTATAGAATTTGCTTTTTTGTGTGTTTAAGTGTTGAAAATAATTCTGAAATTTTTAAAGAAAAAGTATTTTGCTTTGTAGATACGGTCTTTTGATCACCCATTATTGCATTTATTTTAATTTTGTGGCGACCAAAAACAGTCATAACTTTGGAGTTTAAATATAATATACTAGCTGAAGAGCCCGACATTGCCCGGGCATAGTAACTGGCTGGTTATTTATAATAGATTATAATAATTATACTTCACATAAATTGTCGCTGTGTCA
This sequence comes from Ranitomeya variabilis, assembly GCF_051348905.1. Classification (NCBI taxonomy): domain Eukaryota; kingdom Metazoa; phylum Chordata; class Amphibia; order Anura; family Dendrobatidae; genus Ranitomeya; species Ranitomeya variabilis. The sequence continues at coordinate 194,636,279 of NC_135238.1, forward strand.
TCTCCCCTGTATATAGTTTATACCTGTATGTCAACTCCTGTATGTAGTATATACCTGTGTGTCATCTGCTCCTGTATATAGTATATACACCTGTGTGTCATCTGCTCCTGTATATAGTATATACTTGTGTATCATCTCCTCCTCTATATAGTATATACCTGTGTGTCATCACCTCCTGTATACAGTATATACCTGTGTGTCATCACCTCCTGTATACAGTATATACCTGTGTGTCATCACCTCCTGTATACAGTATATACCTGTGTGTCATCTCCCCTGTAGTGTATACCTGTATGTCATCTCCTCCTCTATATAGTATATACCTGTGTGTCATCTCCTCTATATAGTATATACCTGTGTGTCAACTCCTGTATACAGTATATACCTTTGTGTCACCTCTATGGGCAACACAAGCAGTGTCACCTGTTGAGGTGAAGAACATGCATACTTACACTGTTTTATACATAGATAATATAGAATATAATATATTATAAAATATAATAATGTAATATATACTCCTAAAGCAGATGTTTCAAAGCCCTCTTTTGCAATTGAGCCAAAACGAAGATTGTTGCCACTATAATTGCCCTACAGGCACCGCCATAGCGGTAAAGGGCCTTGGCCAACCATCCAAGTAGTCTGCAAAGTTCTATATGTTCTTAATCTCATTTATAGATTAACTAGCTGAAGAGCCAGGCATTGCCTGGGCATAGTAAATATCTGTGGTTAGTTATAGCACCTCACTCCTTATTTTCCCCTCACTCCTCTCATTTCCCCTAACACTTGTCATTTCGACCTCACATCTGTCATTTTCCGATCACTCCACTATTTTCCCTCACTCCTCTCATTTTGCACTCACACCTTTTCATTTTCACCTCACACCTCTCATTTTCACCTCAGTATATACATGTTTGTCATCTCCCTTATATATAGTATACACCTGTATGTCATCTCCTGTATATAGTATATACCTGTATGTCATCTCCCCTGTATATAGTATATACCTGCTGTGTGTCATGTCCCCTGTATATAGTATATACCTGTATGTCATCTCCTGTATATAGTATATACCTGTATGTCATCTCCCCTGTATATAGTATATACCTGCTGTGTGTCATGTCCCCTGTATATAGTATACACCTGTATGTCATCTCCTGTATATAGTATATACCTGTGTCATCTCACCTATATATAGTATATATCTGTGTGTCATCTCCTCCTGTATATAGTATATACCTGTATGTCATCTTCTCCTATACATAGCATATACCTGTATGTCATCTCCACCTGTATATACTATATACCTGTAGGTAATCTGCTCCTGTATATAGTATATACCTGTGTGTCATCTCCTCCTGTATATAGTATATACCTGTATGTCATCTCCTCCTGTATGTAGTATGTACCTGTATGTCATCTCCTCCTCTATATAGTATATACCTGTGTGTAATCTCTCCTGTATATAGTATATATCTGTGTGTCATCTCCTCCTGTATATAGTATATATCTATGTCATCTCCTCCTGTATTAGACCTCGTTCACACGTTATTTGGTCAGTATTTTTACCTCAGTATTTGTAAGCTAAATTGGAAGCCTGATAAATCCCCAGCCAACAGTAAGCCCACCCCCTGGCAGTATATATTAGCTCACACATACACATAATAGACAGGTCATGTGACTGACAGCTGCTGGATTCCTATATGGTACATTTGTTGCTCTTGTAGTTTGTCTGCTTATTAATCAGATTTTTATTTTTGAAGGATAATACCAGACTTGTGTGTGTTTTAGGGTGAGTTTCGTGTGTCAGGTTGTGTGTGTTGAGTTGCGTGTGGTGACATGCATGTAGCGACTTTTGTGAGATGAGTTGTGTGGCGACATGCGTGTAGCAACTTTGTGTGTGTCGAGTTGCATGTGACAGGTTAGTGTAGCAAGTTGTGTGCAGCAAGTTTTTTCGCGTGGCGAGTTTTATGTGTGGTGCCTTTTGAGTATGTGCAAGTTTTGTGTGAGGCAACTTTTACATGTGTTGCAACTTTTGTGCATGTGGCAATTTTTCCGCGTGTGCAAGTTTTGCATGTGGCGAGTTTTCCATGAGGTGAGTTTTGCACGTGTGGCGAGTTTTGCATGTGGAGAGTTTTGCATGTGGCGAGTTTTGAGCGGCGACTTTTGTGTTTCAACTTTTATGTGGCAAGGTTGGTGTATGTGTGGTGAAATGTGCGCTGAGGGTGGTATATGTGTTCGAGCACGTGGTAGTGTGTGGCGCATTTTTTGTGTGTGTTCATATCCCCGTGGTGGTGTGGTGATTATCCCATGTCAGGGCCCCACCTTAGCAACTGTACAGTATATACTTTGGCGCCATCGCTCTCATTCTTTAAGTCCCCCTTGTTCACATCTGGCAGCTGTTAATTTGCTTCCAACACTTTTCCTTTCATTTTTTCCCCATTATGTAGATAGGGGCAAAATTGTTTGGTGAATTGGAAAGCGCGAGGTTAAAATTTCACCTCACAACATAGCCTATGACGCTCTCGGGGTCCAGACGTGTGACTGTGCAAAATTTTGTGGCTGTAGCTGCGACGGTTCAGATGCCAATCCCGGACATACACACATACACACATTCAGCTTTATATATTAGATTAATGCATATTTTGTTTTTCTTATTTAGCCCATCCACTGAGGAGCCTATTGTTCTTCCTACTGTTGTTTAAGACGCAAGGTAAGAACTATGGAACAAATTTCTAAAAGCATCTGTAACCGCTTTAATATGAGTAAAGGAAGCTTCTGGTGTAAATCACCTTAATATTTTCTTGCCTTTTCCAGTTCAAGTGCCAATTTGCCCCTGTGGAAAAAAATGACTGTGGTTGGGTTTCACAACAAGCATGATTTAAAATCCACTATTTTACTGAGTTTTAAAAAATATTTGAAGGGGAAATGTTCAGCATCGACCATAAAGCCAATGGTAAGTGTGATTTTATCAGTTTGCATGTATTTGATGAATCCTTACAGATGTGAACCCAATTGTATGATCATTTGTTTAATTTTAGATACAAAGTTTCCTGCTTTCTCTACTTTCTAAACTCTAAAGAGATCTCTGTGGACTTTTTATAAAACTTGAGGGCTACCAGAGAATATTTTCTTTCCCTGGAAAGACTGAAGGCCAGTGAAGAAACCATTAAAAAGCATATTAGTCACCTGCGGAGATTTATAAGTTTCCTACTCTCAGAGGACTACCCCAGTGACCTCGACGACAAAACTAAAAATGCAATTGGTCCCTTTATGGAGACCCTAAAGGTCATAGATAGGGTTGAGCGAAAAGGATCGGACAAATTCAAAAATCGCCAACTTACGGCAAAGTCGGGTTTCATGAAATCCGACCCAATCCCAATGTGGGATCGGCCATGCGGTCGGCGACCTTCGCGCCAAAGTCGCGTTTCGTATGACGCTTTCACCGCCATTTCTCAGCCAATGAAGGAGGACGCAGAGTGTGGGCAGCGTTATGACATAGGTCTCGGTCCCCACCATCTTAGAGAAGGGCATGACCGTGATTAGCTTGCTTTCTGCAGCATCACAGGGGCTATAAAGGGGAATGCACGCCGACCGCCATCTTACTTCTGCCGATCTTAGCATAGGGAGAGGTTGCTGCAGCTTTGTCAGAAGCAGGGATATAGTTAGGGAGGGAAGATTAACCCCCAAACCGCTTGTGCTGTAGCGATTTCCACTGTCCACCACCACCTTTGTTTTGCAGGGACAGTGGAGGCTATATCTTTGTGCATCAGCTCTGTAGCTTATTAGGCTGCCTTATAAGGCTCCCAGATAGCTGCATTGCTGTTTGCACCGCTGCTGTGCAAACCAACTGCTTTTTTAAAAGCAAAAATCCTGTTGCTCCTTTCTGCAGTTATCTTGTTTATTTGTCCACACTTGTGTGCAGCAGTCCTTTTTGTTGCTGCCATACTTGTCCTGAGATCATTGTAGGGAGATTGAAATTGTACGACAGTCCTTGGATTTTTTCAGATATCTTCCAGCCACTTGCTGCCACTTACATTGCGTTGTGTTACACAATGTGCCTGAGTAGTGGTGCTGTCTCCCCCCCCAAAAAAAGGGAGATTCAAATTCTCACAAAGTGGATATACCTCAGTCCTCTTAGTTAGTGGTGTATCAGCCAGCCACTTGCTGCCACTCACATTGCGCTGTAAAATACACTGGGCCTGAGTTTGGGTTCTGTGTCCAAAAAAAAAAAAAAGTGAGATTGAAATTCTCACAAAGTGAATATACGTCAGTTCTGTTAGTTTGTCATATTATCAGCCAGCCACTTTATGCCACTTACATTGTGTTGTGTTATACACTGGGCCTGAGTTGTGGTGCAGTATCCCCCCTCCAAAAAAAGGAGATTTAAATTCTAAGTTTAGATACACCTTCTACCTTGTTTTACAGTACCATATAACGGTTATTTTGGTTGCATTTTCCCAATAATGAGGAAGTCTGGTGGAAGAGGCCGTGGGTGGTCGTTGCCAGCTGGTAATGATGGTGGTGGAGGATCTGGTGGTAGTGGGAAAAGCAAAATAGCGGCTAAGGCTCAAGTTGTTGAGCCAGCGTCATCTTCTGGCTACACAAGGCCTCGAAGACTCCCTTATCTGGGAGTAGGAAAACCGCTGTTAAAGCTGGAGCAGCAGGAACAAGTTTTGGCTTTCCTTGCGGACTCAGCCTCTAGCTCTTTCGCCTCCTCTGCAGAAAGTTCCAAATTTAAAAGCAGCGAGTCGTCAGTGGATGCTCCCGGTCAGGAACAAGTCGCTTCCTTGTGTCCTTCACCCAAACCAAAAGTGAAGGATGTGTCAGGCGACACTACAGGTTACTCCATGGAGCTCTTTACACATGCTGTGCCTGGGTTAGAAAGGGAAATTGTTAACTGCCCATTACAAGATGAAATCGGACATGGAGTGCACTGATGCACAGCCACACCTAGATTATGCTGTTCCATTGACTCAGATCACTACATTGCCCTCGCAGTGTACTGAGGCAGAATCTGACCCTGATGAGACTATGGTGCCCCATCCTGAACGCTATAGCACCTTACACGGTGACACAGAGGAAGGTGCACATGACATTGAAGAGGAGGTCATAGATGACCCAGTTGTTGACCCAGATTGGCAGCCATTGGGGGAAGAGGGTGCCGCTGACAGTAGCTCAGAAGCGGAGGAGGATGATCCGCAGCAGCCATCTACATCGCAACAGCTTTCATCTGGCAGGCCCATCTCAGGCCTAAAACGTTTGTCAACCAAAAAAAGTGTTTTAGGACAGCGTGGCCATCTGGTGAAAGTAGCACAGCGTGCAATGCCTGAAAAGGTATTCTATAGTAGGAATAGTGGAGTGTGGCAATTTTTTAACTAAGATCCGAATGATCAGTGCAAAGTTATCAGTAGAAAATGCTTAAAGACCTTAAGCAGAGGGAAGAATCCCCAAAATTGAAATACAACGTGCATGCATAGACATTTAACCAGCATGCACTTGCAAGCCTAGACTAACTACCAAACGTCCCGTACCGTTGATGCACCTGCTCAGAATGAAGGTAGTCAGCAACGCTACATTGCTTCCCTCACTGTAAGCCCACCGGTTAGGACACCACCAGCAGCAAATGTGGAGGTATCCAAGGCCAAAGCAGTCAGGGAATCACAAGGTTTTTGGTAGGAAACAGTATTCTTGAGGTTGACCTACATACAATCACCAACCCATTCTCAATCCGCCATGTCCACCACCACCGCTTGTTCCACCATATGCACCTCTCCAGTCCAGCTCACCCTACAAGAGACTCTCGTTAGGTAAAGAAGTACTCATCCTCTCATCCGCGTACACAGGGTTTGAACGCCCACATTGCAAGACTAATCTCGTTAGAGATGATGCCCTACCGGTTGGTTGAAAGCGAAGCTTTCAAAGACCTGATGTCCTACGCAGTACCATGCTATGACCTACCCAGTCGGCACTTTGTGAGAAAAGCCATCCCAGCCCTCTAACAGCATGTCAAAGACCGCATTGTCCATGTACTGAGGCAATCAGTCAGTGGAAAGGTGCACCTCACAACAGATGCATGGACCAGTAGGCATGGCCAGGGACGTTACATGTCCATCACGGCACACTGGGTTAATGTGGTGGATGCAGGGTCCACAGGGGACAGCCATAATGGGACAGTTCTGCTTAGCCCACGGTCTAGGAAACAGTTGGCTGTAGACGTTCGCCACCCCTCCTCCTCCTCCAGAAGCGAAAGCTCGTCCACAGAGCGCAGTCGCACGACCACTCCATCCGCAGCTGCCAGTGTTGCACACGAGGTGTCCCATTATGGAACAGCTAGTGGTAAGCATCAGCAGGCTGTGATGGAAATGAAGTGTTTGGGCGACAGACACCGCGGAAGTACTGGCCGAGTACTTGCAGCAAGAAAGTCAGTCATGGCTGGGCAGTGTACATCTTGAGGCAGGCAAGGTAGTCAGTGATAATGGAAGGAATTTAATGGCTGCCATAGCCCTTTCAGAACTGAAACACATTCTTAGCCTGGCTCACACCTTGAACCTGGTGGTGCAGTGCTTCCTGAAAAATTATCCGGGGTTACCAGCCCTGCTCCTGAAGGTGCGAAGACTTTGCTCGCACATCCGCCGGTCGCCCGTACACTCGAGCCGTATGCTGAACCATCAGCGATTGCTGAATCTTCCCCAGCACCGCCTAAAGTGCTCCTGAACCCAGCACAAGCAGTGAATTAACACTTGGAACATTGGCCCACATGGCTGAGTATGCCTTGCGTATCCTAAAAAGGGACCCCCGCATTATCAGAATGATGACCGATTACGATTACTGGTTGGCCTGCCTCCTGGATCCACGCTATAAAGGGAAATTGCAAAATATCATGCCACATGAGAACCTTGAGCAAATATTGGCTACCAAACAAGCAACTCTTGTAGACCGTTTGGTTCAGGCATTCCCAGCACATAGCGGCGGTGATTGTTCTCACAAGAGCTGTAGGGGGCAACATGGCAGAGGTGTTAGAGATGCACAAATCAGAAGTGGCATTGGACAGAAGGGTTTTATGACCAGGTTGTGGAGTTATTTTGCAATGACCGCAGACACGACAGGTACTGCTGCATCGATTCAAAGTGACAGGAGACAGCATTTGTCCAGTATGGTTACGAACTATTTTTCCTCCCTTATCGATGTTCTCCCTCACAGGTCATTCCCCATTGATTACTGGGCATCTAAAATAGACACCTGGCCTCAATTGGCAGAATATGCATTACAGGAGCTCGCTTGCCCTGCTGCTAGTGTGCTATCAGAAAGAGTATTCAGTGCTGCTGGTTCAATACTGACCGAAAAAAAAGGACACGTCTGGCTACCCAAAATATTGATGATCTAACCTTCATTAAAATGAACCAATCATGGATTTCAAATTATTTGCCCCACCTTCCCCTGCTGACACGTAGCTTACAAAATTTCTTGCTTTTGGCCTCCTCTTACTGACTGCTCTAATTCCTCCATTTGCAGCTGCTGAATGTCCACCATAAGCCACTTTTTTACATCCCTAAATGGGCTGACCCCCCCCCCACAGGGCCGTGGTCACCACCTAGTGCAAGCACCTGTGCGAGCGCAGTTTGCTTGGACAGGTGGGTGTGCCCACTTTTGGGCGACCGCACTGGCACAGGGTCCCTCATAGTACAATGAAGTGTCTGATGGTGGTGTTGCACAACCAACGTCAGACACACTGTCGTAATATGAGGGGCCCTGTGCCGGTATCGCAGCCCACGAGAGAGTGTTCCCCTCAGCTCGAACAGTGCTCTACCACTTGAAATACTTGCCTCTCCCTGCTCCACCACTGTGTAGTCAGTGCTGTTAATTCCTTCAATGGCACTGCCAATACAAATTTGTTGAAATGATAGATGATAGTAAAAATATACAGGGGCCCTGGCCTCCATTTAGACCAGTTAATACTTTGCGCCAACTACCACTGTCTGCTACTCAGCAGAGGAGCCCACCCCTGTACCTAGCTATGCCACCTGTTTCTTTATGAACATTTTTTTGGCAGACATTTACCTCACTTTATTATTTTGGCCTACTAACTGTCAGCCACTCCTTACAGTTGTCCTCCACTGAACAAACCAATGCCATCAGTTTACTCCTGTTACCAATTTTGAACTGCATTTGGCCCACTTTATTACTTGGGCCTACTAACTGTCTGCCACTCATTACAGTTTTCCTCCACTGAACAAAGCAATGCCGCCTGTTTAGTCCCGTTACCAATTTTGAACTGCATTTAGCCTACTTTATTATTTGGGCCTTTATCTCTGTTATTCCTCCTCATCCTGCCCATTGCCCAGCCAGTGCTAGATGAGTCTGCTGGTACATTGACCCAGACCACTACATTCCCCTTGCACTCTCAGCAGTGTCAGATTCTGGCTGTGTAAAGTCAGGTTCCCCATCCCGCATACTATACCACCTTACATGGGGACAAGAGGAAGGTGCAGATGAACGTGCAGGTTCCTTCATCAGGTGGGGGGGCATACTCGTTGGCGACGTCACTGGCACAGGGCCCCTCATAGTACGCAAAAGTGTCTTAGCCGGTGGGAGGCGCCACCTCGGTCAAACACCGCGGTACTTTGAGGGGCCCTGTGCCAATGCAAATAAGTGGGCCCCCCCTTTTTGATCAGGATCACAGCACTTGCAAAGTTGAAATACTTACCTCTCCCTGCTGCACCGCTGTGAAGAGTCCGAGTTTCCTGGGCCCACGAAAAACTTGAACCAGTCCTACCCCCCCCCCCCCCCACATCTTTAGCCAAATGACCACCAATTTTCAATGCCTAACTATTGTTATAAGGTAAATTAAGATTGACAAGCTTAAGTAACAAGAATTTATGTTTTTGGCATTAAAATGGGCACCATAGGTGTTTTCCTGTCCTCCACTCACTGCCGACTTTGATTCCCCATTGACTTGCATTGGGTTTTGTGTTTCGGTTGGCCCCCGACTTTTCGCAATAATCGGCCGATTTCACCCAACCCAACTTTTGGGAAAGTCGGGTTTTGCGAAACCTGACTCGATCCTAAAAAAGTCAAAGTCGCTCAACTCTAGTCAGAGAATAAATTGAACCAGAAGCTTGCTAAAGGCAGGAAGAGGGGGTAGAGTAGCTCAAGTTTATACTGCACCTGCAATTTGAATTTCTACTGTCATGGGGATGGAAAACGCCATAAAAAAAACCATGGAAAAACATAAGGAGGATTATCAGAAAGTCTAGATTTAATTATTACTTGTTCTGCCATGCAAGGTTGGAAGAAAGTAATGTTTAGCTTTTAGAATCGCAGGCAAATCTCCCATTTCCATACCATCAAATCAATTCCAACAAAAAGAATGATCCTGTAACATACCTACTTTTATCACCCACAGATTGGAATCCACGCCTCTCACCATGGCTGATTGTTGCAAAATTTTGACAGTGGCCAAGCCTCACATCTCTGATGTCTTTACACGAGCACAATCGTGCAATAAGCTGAGTGATAAGGAGAAGACTTTGGCATTTTACTACCTTCAGGCTGTTCTCATCTATAAACATTTGCGTAACCCATCTGAGATCAAAAATCTAATGGTAGGTTTAATATAATTAACCAACTTAGCATATTGGTGACAGATGCAGCTTCGTCATATCTTATGTATTTTCTATGTTCCTCCTCTTATAGATAAAAGAATGGATTGAGAGGGAGATATTACATGTTGATGGACAGCTGGTGACAGTAGTAAAGACAAAAAAAGTATTTTTATACTGCAGGATGAGGATGAGCAGGTAAATGTTAAAAACATAATTCATATAATGCTGTGCTGTATGTTCTTTAAGGTTTTGCCATTGGCAATCATTTTTAACACAACATTTCCCTTTGACAGAATTTCTGCACATACTTTAAAAAGATTAGGCCAACTAATCAGCCAGAGGATGTAGAAAAGGCGCTTGAATTCTTTGTGCCCTGCAAGGGGAAAAGAATCTTGAATTCTGGCAAAGACATGGAGCGCTTCCAGAAGAAGTTAGTAATAAATGAGGCCCTCCTTGTTTTTTCTGCCAAGCATTTACCACTGCTAACAAATGTTTTATCCGCAGGTATCGGCTGCCCATAATAACATGGGCGATGTCAATAAACATATATAAAAAGTGGGCTGAAGAAAGCCTTTCCCAAGTGGAAAGAGACCAGGCCAATGCATATTTGCAGTTTGACACCAAACCAGACACCGTGTATACATCTCTATTGGCTGCCGGGATGTTCTTAGTGGCCACGCTTAAGGGAGACGATCAAACAGGAACCTCCGAGTAAGAGACCTAACTTTATCCCCACAGGCATTCCCAAAATCCATCTTTTCATTGCGTGAAACTTAAGTAATTATCTCTTATAGCATGCATCAGTCCTACCAAGTTCTTGGTTAAGTAGACTACTAGGTAACAACACTTATCAGTTTTTCATATCTTAATGGTCTTTTTTTAACTTCACAGATCTACATTGCCCAAGAGGAGGAGGATCAGGGTAGAAGAAGACAGTGAGGGACAAACTAATGAGGAAGAGACAGAAGGCGCTGGGTAGGAGACCAAAAACATACTGTATGATGCCCCCACAATTCCTCCACAATACCATCCACACACTATGATGACCCAACTGTACCCCCTTCAACTATCCTGACAATGAATGGTAGCCCCAGCACAGTATAATCCACAAATCTGACCTCCCCGTACAGCCCTGCATGCAGTACAAGGGGCCTATATACAGTATGAAGGCCCCTTCTATCACTGCACATAGTATAATGACCCCCACACAGATCTCCGCATGGTCTGTTGAACCCCACACAAACTTCACATTGTATGTTTGCTTGCTCACAATATAGTGACCCTCAAATAGGCCTCCATAAAGTATAAAGGCTCCCTCATAGCCATACACATAATATAATGCCCTCCACAAAGCCATCCAAATATTATAATGGCCCTACATAGTCCTCCATTTGGTATAATGTACCCCTATTGCCTTCTATAAAAAAATGCTTCTCCATAGTCTATTATAATGCACCACAGTGTCCTCAATATAAATTAATCTAGTCTCCATATATTATAGTGCAGCCTGTATATAATATTATGTAATCTCCATAGTACTCAATTATACAGTAAAGCAGCCTTTATAGTTCTTCATATAGTATAATGTAGCATCTATAATCCTCCATGTAGCCTCTATAGTTATCAATATTGCAAAATGTAGCCTCTATACTACTCTGCGTAGGAAACAGCCTCTATAATCCATATAGCATAATGTGTGACTACAATCCTATCACCAATAGCGTAATGTGGCCCTACAGTTTTGTGATCCATAACCTAATGGGGCCATGCAGTAAATAGTTAATAAATTAAATTTTGTATTAAACAAATTGATTATATAGTCAATTTTTACCACAAATAATTGCTTAAAGGGAAGGTGCCGCAAAGTTATGTCTTAGCATCTGAGTAATTCCAAATTCTTGGTTAAGTCGTCTAGTGAGGAACAACACCAGTTTCAGGATCTCATAACTTATAATCTCTCTCTTTTTAACTTTACAGAAGTTCCATTGGCACTGCAGAAGAAGGCAGCAATCGAGGACATTCTGAGGTGGAACAAACAGACGAGGAAAAAAACAGTCCAACAGACTGACAATGCTGAAAAACTGTTCCATTTCAGCAGACTAATTGAAAAGTACCCTGTTGGAGAGGACAATTATCTGCCATCCCTGTCCACCTGCAGTCAGTACACAGAGAATTTTGCAAAGTACTGTCAGGATAAATGGAGGCGGGAACAGTACAATTTACGGGTTTCAAATGCAATCGGTAAGTTTAATGGATTGTTTTCTAATTTTCATTTTAATTCTGTCTAGCAGAAGATTTATTCTTTGGGATGTGCTGCCTTAACATTTTATGTTTGCTGAATATTTTACAGTATTGTTTTCTTGTAGATTTTTTCAGGCATTTCCCCAAAGAAAATGACTTCAAGAACTATTTGAAAAAACAGCATTGGACAACCAACCAATCTACCTGGCCTACAAGATGTCCAACGTGGATAGAAACTAAAACAAAACAAAAAAAGGGGATCCAGAGCATGTTATCAAGCTTCAAGAAATGGTTAAGTCACAAAACTGGAAAGGCCTTATAATCACAAATGATCAAATGCAAGGTGAAGGACTCCACACGACTCATGGATTTACTAAGGGTGACATTATTTGTGACTATCATTTGGCGCTTATAGCAGGAAATGAGGCTGAAACATTACAATCAACTGTGCGTGAAAATGAATGCTATATGTTTTTTTTTTTTTTTATATTGGAGAAGAGGTGTGGTGTTTTGATTCCAGGGAGGCTCCATGCAAATGTCACCCAGACATGCCATCAACATTCGGATGAAAGATCAATCATTCACAAAAAAATTACAATGTGAAACCTGTCGTTAAATACATACTTGATGATCACACCCCATCAATCCTATTTACGGCTATTTGTGATCTCAAACCAGGGGTAGAACTTTTGTTTGATTATGGAGTCAAACAGAATCAAATTGGAGAAGCTTCAAATATCTCATGGCTGAACACATGACTTTATAACATTAGAAAAGTATTTTACTTTATATATGTTTCCCCTTGTTTGCATAGCTTTCCTCAAGGTAATTTGGTTTCCTTCCACACCCCAAAGACATGCTGATAGGGAATCTGAAATGTGGACCAAATGTGGACAGTGTTTTGGGTTTATGGAAAGCACTGTGAAGTTAATTACACTTTATAAGTGAATAAATTATTGTTGCTATTGTTTTTATTGTCAAAAAGTAAAGTAAATAAATATTTTCCTTTTACCATTTCCTTAGTGGTGTTATGTTTAAACTAGTTGGGCCCACACTTTAAAAAAATAAAAATATTCAGAGGATGAGAGACGGCTATTGCGCTCATTTTTGGCACCATTAGCCGGCTCTCACTGTTGAAAATGACATTCTGAGGATGAGAGCCTGCTACGGAAAGTGATGTGTCCAGATAGCCGGCTCTCACTTAAAAAAAATAAATAAATCTGAGCTTGAGAGCTGTGTTCCTCTATGTGCTTTTGTGTGCCTCCTTTTGCCTCACTGTGCCTCTTGCTCACTGTGCCTTGGCTGCACAAATTGAGCGACTGGTAACGGGACTAAAATAGGTCATATTGAACTGCCCAGCTTGTTGCAGATTGGCAACAGACAATGTGAGTCTTCTCTCTCTCGCTTTCTGTGCCTCTGTGTGCCCCTCTCTGCCTTTCATGTGCCTTTCAATGACTATCTCTGCCTCTCTATCCTTCTCTGTGCCTTCATGTGCCTCACTGTGCCACTATGTGCCTCTTTCTGTGCCTCACTGTGTCTCTGAAAATATTCCGAGGGTGAGAGCTGGCTAATGGACGTGATTGATGTCCAGATAGCCGGCTCTCACAAAAAAAAAAATCTGAGCACGAGAGCTGGGTTCCTCTATGTGCCTCTGTGTACCCCTCTGTGCCTCCTTTTGCATCACTGTGCCTCTGTCTCTTGCTTGCTGTGCCTTGGCTGCACAGATTGAGTGACTGGTAACGGGACTGAAGTATGTTATTGAACTGCCCAGCTTGTTGCCGATCAGCAACAGAAGAGGTGAGTCTTCTCTCTCGCTTTCTGTGCCTCATTCTGCCTGTGTACCCCTCTCTGCCTATATGTGCCTTTCAATAACATACCGAGGATGAAAGTCTGCTATTGTGCTCATTTTTGGCACCATTAGCCGGCTCTCACTTTTGAAAATAAGACTATGACACATAAGGAGCAATGCTGCCATCTGGTGGTTTTACCCTCATGTGCTTAACCCCTTTCTGCCATTGGACGTACTATTCCGTCCATGTGGGGTGGGCCCAAATTCCCAAGGACGGAATAGTACGTCCAGCACGATCGGCCGCTCTCACGGGGGGAGCGCGGCCGGGTGTCAGCTGCCTATCGCAGCTGACATCCGGCACTATGTGCCAGGAGCGGTCACGGACTGCCCCCGGCACATTAACCCCTGGCACACCGCGATCAAACATGATCGCGGTGTGCCGGCAGTACAGGGAAGCATCGCGCAGGGAGGGGGCTCCCTGCGTGCTTCCCTGAGACCCCCGGAGCAACGCGATGTGATCGCGTTGCTGCGAGGGTCTCCTACCTCTTATCCCTGCAGGCCCCGGATCCAAAATGGCTGCTGGGCTGCATCCGGGTCCTGCAGGGATTACTTCCGGGTGCCGTGCAGGCTGCAGATGAAAGCTGCAGCCTGCACGGCTGTAAGTGAGATCGGTGATCAACGATCTGTAATGTCCCCCCCTGGAACAAAGTAAAAAAAAAAATTCCCACATGTGTAAAAAAAAAAAGAAAAAAAAAATTCCTAAATAAAGAAAGAAAAAAAAAATATTATTCCCATAAATACATTCCTTTATCTAAATTAAAAAAAAAAAAAAATCACACAATAGAAGTACACATTTAGTATCGCCGCGTCCGTAACGCCCCCACCTATAAAACTATATCACTAGTTAACCCCTTCAGTGAACACCATAAAAAAAAAAAAAAAAAAACACGAGGCAAAAAACAACGCTTTATTCTCATACCGCCAAACAAAAAGTAGAATAACACGTGATCAAAAAGACGGATATAAATAACCATGGTACCGCTGAAAACGTCATCTTGGCCCGCAAAAAACGAGCTGCCATATAGCATCATCAGCAAAAAAATAAAAAAGTTATAGTCCTCAGAATAAAGCGATGCCAAAATAATTATTTTTTCTATAAAATAGTTTTTATCGTATAAAGGCGCCAAAACATTAAAAAAATGATATAAATGAGGTATCGCTGTAATCGTACTGACCCGAAGAATAAAACTGCTTTATCAATTTTACCAAACGCGGAACGGTATAAACGCCTCCCCCAAAAGAAATTCATGAATAGCTGGTTTTTGGTCATTCTGCCTCACAAAAATCGGAATAAAAAGCGATCAAAAAATCTCCCGTGCCCGAACATGTTACCAATAAAAACGTCAACTCGTTCTGCAAAAAACAAGACCTCACATGACTTTGGACTCAAATGTGGAAAAATTATAGCTCTCAAAATGTGGTAACGCAAAAAATATTTTTTGCAATAAAAAGCTTCTTTCAGTGTGTGACAGCTGCCAATCATAAAAATCAGCTAAAAAACCCACTATAAAAGTAAATCAAACCCCCCCTTCATCACCCCCTTAGTTAGGGAAAAATAAAAAAAAATTTAAAAATGTATTTATTTCCATTTTACCATTAGGGCTAGGGCTGGGGCTAGGGTTAAGGCTACAGTTAGGGTTGGGGCTAAAGTTAGGGTTGGGGCTAAAGTTAGGGTTTGGATTACATCTACGGTTGGGAATAGGGTTGGGATTAGGGTTAGGGGTGTGTCTGGGTTAGAGGTGTGGTTAGGGTTACCATTGGGATTAGGGTTAGGGGTGTGTTTGGATTAGGGTTTCAGTTATAATTGGGGGGTTTCCACTGTTTAGGCACATCAGGGGCTCTCCAAATGCGACATGGCGTCCGATTTCAATTTCAGCCAATTTTGCGTTGAAAAAGTAAAACAGTGCTCCTTCCCTTCCGAGCTCTCCCGTGCACCCAAACAGGGGTTTACCCCAACATATGGGGTATCAGCGTACTCGGAACACATTGGAGAACAACTTTTGGGGTCCAATTTCTCCTGTTACCCTTGGGAAAATACAAAACTGGGGGCTAAAAAATAATTTTGGGGGGAATTTTTTTATTTTTTTTATTTTCACGGCTATGCGTTATAAACTGTAGTGAAACACTTGAGGGTTCAAAACTCTCACAACACAACTCTAGATGAGTTGCTTAGGGGGTCTACTTTCCAAAATGGTGTCACTTGTGTTTTTTTTTTACTGTTTAGGTACATTAGGGCTCTGCAAACGCAATGTGACGCCTGCAGACCATTCCATCTAAGTCTACATTCAAAATGGCGCTCCATCCCTTCCAAGCCCTCCCATACGCCCAAACAGTGGTTCCTCCCACATATGGGGTATCAGCGTACTCAGGACAAATTGGACAACAACTTTTGGGGTCCAATTTCTCCTGTTACCCTCGGGAAAATACAAAACTGGGGGCTAAAAAATAATTTTTGTGGAAAAAAAATATTTTTTATTTGCATGGCTCTGCGTTATAAACTGTAGTGAAACAATTGGGGGTTCAAAGCTCTCACAACACATCTAGATGAGTTCCTTAGGGGGTCTACTTTCCAAAATTGTGTCACTTGTGGGGGGTTTCTACTGTTTAGGTACATTAGGGCCTCTGCAAACACAATGTGACGCCTGCAGACCATTCCATCTAAGTCTGCATTCCAAATGGCGCTCCTTCCCCTCCGAGCCCTCCCATGCGCCCAAACAGTGGTTCCCCCCACATATGGGGTATCAGCGTACTCAGGAGAAATTGGACCCCAAAAGTTGTTGTCCAATTTGTCCTGTTACCCTCGGGAAAATACAAAACTGGGGGCTAAAAAATAATTTTTGTGGGAAAAAAATGTTTGTTTTATTTTTATGGCTCTGCATTATAAACTTCTGTGAAGCACTTGGTGGGTTAAAGTGCTCACCACACCTCTAGATAAGCTCCTTAGGGGGTCTACTTTCCAAAATGGTGTCACTTGTGGGGGGTTTCAATGTTTAGGCATATCAGGGGCTCTCCAAACGTAACATGGCGTCCCATCTCAATTCCAGTCAATTTTGCATTGAAAAGTAAAATGGCGCTCCTTCGCTTCCGAGCTCTGTCATGCGCCCAAACAGTGGTTTACCCCCACATATGGGGTATCGGCGTACTCAGGACAAATTGTACAACATCTTTTGTGGTCCATTTTCTCCTGTTACCCTTGGTAAAATAAAACAAATTGGAGCTGAATTAACTTTTTTTCACACAAAATTTACATGTTCATTTTTATTTAAACATTCCAAAAATTCCTGTGAAACACCTGAAGGGTTAATAAACTTCTTGAATGTGGTTTTGAGCAACTTGAGGGGTGCAGTTTTTAGAATGGTGTCACACTTGGTTATTTTCTATCATATAGACCCCTCAAAATGACTTCAAATGAGATGTGGTCCCTAAAAAAAATGGTGTTGTGAAAATGAAAAATTGCTGGTCAAATTTTAACCCTTATAACTCCCTAACAAAAAAAAATTTTGGTTCCAAAATTGTGCTGATGTAAAGTAGACATGTGGGAAATGTTATTTATTAAGTATTTTGTGTGACATATCACTGTGATTTAATTGCATAAAAATTCAAAGTTGGAAAATTGCGAAATTTTCTAAATTTTTGCCAAATTTCCCTTTTTTTCACAAATAAATGCAGGTAATATCAAAGAAATTACCACTATCATGAAGTACAATATGTCACGAGAAAACAGTGTCAGAATCACCGGGATCCGTTGAAGAGTTCCAGAGTTATAACCTCATAAATGGACAGTGGTCAGAATTGTAAAAATTGGCCCGGTCCATAACGTGCAAACCACCCTTGGGGGTGAAGGGGTTAAAAAAAAAAAGTGTTAAGTAACAGTGTCACCCGGTGGAATTTCCAGATATTACACATTCATAAAATTTGAAAGAGGAGAGCTGGCTAAATGTCCAAAAAACCAGCGTAAAAAAGCGCGATAGCCAGCTCTAACGAAACTACTTTTTTACGTTTTTTTGGTGTAGATCCTCTCAGGAGTAATATTTCAGGCCGCAGAATGTGAGCTTTCGAACAGAAACTTTCCCGGACCCAGAATAAAAATTTGCTATTTTTACCGCGAGCGTAAGCGTCCTGTAGCGCCAAATAACAAAATTTGCCCCCATCAGTCCCTATACTACTATAGAGAGATGGTGACTCTCCCAAATTCACTTTCAGCTGATTTTTGAATTTTAATGGGGTTTGTTGCCGGTCGGAAACAAGATGGCCGATTTTTGTTGCCGGTCAGCAACAGAGTCAAACCTTGTTGCAGGAGGGCAACAAAGGTCGATATTTTCTAAGTTTTTCACTGTAGGTCAACCTCATTGAGCATGATCGTGACATTTTGTCTATAATTTAAGAGAAAATTAAAGCCATTGAAGCCAAACTAGAGAGATTTGATAAAAAGATTCTGGTAGAACCATTCCAGAGCCAGCTCAAAACTATTGTTGAAACATTTGAATGAGAGATCATAGGGGGGAAAAAACAAAAATGTAAAAGGGACCAAATGGACTTAAAGAACGGACGAGCGTATAGATGGGTACATAAGGGCAACAAAAGAGTGACTGGCCCAAATGTGACAATGGACAAAAATGTAGCAACCCTTCATGAACTCACAAGTGATTTTTTATCGTTTGAACAAAGCGAGGTCGAAGGCACAATAGAAGGTGCCGAAGGAAGAGACATGGTCCAAAAGAAACGCAATCGAAACTACAGGGTTTGGTACCCCAAATACAGGCGAGAGACACGACAGAACAGGAAACGATGAGGCATATGACCGCATCGGTTGGCTCTTTGGAATCTGGTAAGCTATCTATCATTAACCTTTCTTCTTATGCTCTCTCTGATGTGGAGACCTCAGTGTTAGAGAGAGGTCTTTCTTTCTGTCCAACCAATGCTTTGGACAAGTTTACTGTAATTAAGGATATTTATCTCTTTTGTAGACAGCTAACATTCAAGCTAATGTTCCATCAGCCGTCTATTATAGATGATCTACCCGTAGGGGAGCGACAAGTTTTTAGAGACCTTTTGGATTTATTGGAGGAAAATGAAAGTGGACATGTAAGAAAGAAATTCCCTGGTAGGTTACCATCACAGGCTACACCTTCTCTGTCTTTATTTCCAGCAGTACAAACCATTTTCAATGCAGTATGTGATGAGGTAAAAAGTTTAAAATTAGATCCAAACAGGGGGAGAAATCTGAGCAAGGTTGAACAAAAAGCCATTGTGAAACTTGGTTCAAATCGTGATTTTGTTATCTGTGAGGCTGACAAAGGCGGCAACTTGGTTATTTGGCCTATTGAATTGTATTTAAATGAAGCAAGACGCCAATTGTCAAATTCTGATTGCTATCAGGTCCTACCATCAGACCCCTCCAGAGTGTTCAAGGCGAAATTGGACCGTCTTTTAGACTCTGCGTTCACCTGTATCATCATAAACAAAAGAGAAAAGGATTTTATGACCAGTCATCACCCAAGGGTACTGACCTTTTATATGCTCCCGAAGGTCCATAAATCCGTACAGACACCCCCAGGTAGACCTATAGTGTCTGGGATAGGGGGCCTCTTGGAGCATCCATGTACTTACATTGATTTCTTTTTGCAGCCTCTAGTCTCCTCCTTAAAATCTTTTGTGAGGGACTCCACCTTTTTGATTCAACAACTACACGACCTGAGTGTTCCGTCTGATGTCTGGCTCATCACACTGGACATTGAGTCCCTATATACTTGTATAAGACATGACTTTGGGATTTAGGCCGTCTCCTCCTTTTTGGACCAGAACATGAGAGGTGACAGACAACATGATTCCCTTCTACTTGATTTGCTCTCTTTCATACTTGACAAAAATTATTTTGTCTTCGATCGTGTCTTTTATAGGCAGGCCATGGGTACCACGATGGACGCACGATGTGCACCCTCATAAGCAAATTTATTTTTGAGGTGGTGGGAGGCCACCAGGGTGTACTGTCTAGAGGTGTTTTCCATGCATGTTATCAATTGGTATCGCTATATAGATGACATCTTGTTTCTCTGGACAGGCACCCTGGAAGAATATCAGTTTGTTGAGACTCTAAATCAGAACCCATGGAATATACGGTTGACATCACATGTCTCACAAAAGGAAGTGGAGTTTCTGGACCTCAAGCTCTACCCCAAGGATTCTTGCATCCATACCACCTTATATCGTAAACCCATGGCCACTAACAGCCTCTTACACTTTTCAAATTTCCATCCGCAGCATTTAAGAAGAGATATTCCTAAAGGACAGTTTTACTGCATAAAAAGAAATTGCAGCACCCAGGATGGCACATTCTCAGGATTTAACTCATCGATTTAAGAACAGAGGCTACCCCAAAAAGGTAATTACACAAGCCTATACAACGGCTAGAGATGTTGATAGGGAAAGTCTATTACAACCCCGTTTGAGGGGGCCTCAAAAACCTTTGGGAGACATCATCACTTATAATAACCAGTGGTAGGAAGTCCAGGGGATACTTACTAAGTATTGGGGAATCCTTCGTAGTGAGCCTAAACTTAAGCCACACATCTCTGTACGGCCAAGTCTGGTAGCCAGAAGGCCCTAGAATTTGAAAGACTGTTTAAGTCACAGCCATTTTAAACGTCCGGTAACACGGTTGAACAGAGGAACACGATTGGTTGGCACATTCCCTTGCGGTAACTAATATCTGTCCGTTTATCACTGGTAATGAGGCTCTTATTTCACCCTCTTTTCCATTTCAGATGGCTATAAGAACCTATTTTAATTGCATGTCTTGCAATTTGATTCCTGCCCTAATCTGTCCTTGTCCAAAGACGTATGTTGGCCAAATGACACATTAGCTGCTGAGGAGGATACAACAGCATTTTTCAAATATATCAACAGCAAAAAAGGATTTGTTAAAGCGCAAAACATTGTCATCTGTGGCCTCACTTTTTGACTGTACATAACTCACAATGCAGAGGAACAAGACTCATGGGTTTGGAGTCTGTCCAATCAGACATCAGAGGTGGAGACATTACTCTGGAACTTCAAGTTAAAAATCCATTTGGGTTCCTGTCTAAGAACTGTCAAGCTCCGCTCTGACTCAACGAAGATCTTCTGTTTACAGGGTTCAACAGACAGTGTTGAGGCCCTACAATACGCTGCTTGTTTGATAAATAGTCTATTTTCTTCTGCCTTTGTACATTGGAACATCCTAAGAGTGATAGCCTCTTGGCTGAAACAGTTTGCACCGCTTTTTGATGAAGCTTTAATATTAGTGAATAAACAGACAATAGCGCTTCTGCACTGAGGTAAAGGAATGTTCATTGGCTCATGATTTAATTAAAACAAGGTAAAATAATAATAATAATAATAATAATAATAATAATAATAATTAAATAATAGCAGCTTCAAGACCTGGAATCAAGATTAAAGCTATTACAACAGACTTAAATGAGGTTGTGATACACCTAACACTATTGTTTTTCATCCAAAACCCATTATTTGTCATCTATGAAAAGGTATTTGTTTTGTAAAGGCAACTTATAGGAAAAAAAATGTATTGTAATTGTGGAGAGAAAACTTTATAGAGCAAAGTTACTAAATTTTGACCATTTTCCCCTGTAAATCTATATCAATGAAGACTGCTGAATGAATTCAAGGCAGAAATAAAAATTGACTAGAGTAATCATGGTAGAAAATCTTGGCCTGCTTATTAGCGATCCTTCTAATTGTTAACTTTGAGATAATATAGCAATTCAACTTACTAATAACCACTTCATTAAAGTGGGTCTCTTCACTTTACTCCTTTGTTCTGTGCTGTCTTTGTCATTTTGTACATTTTTATGATTTAAGTTTGTCTAAATAAAACTTTTTGTCTGGGACTTCATTCCACTCTTTTTTTGGTGTTTCGGATATGTATGAGTGTCCAATGGCACCTTGGCCCTCTTCACCACTCAGTATAGGGTCTGACATGTTTTCTCTTTTAAGGATTTTGTTTAAATTATCCCAATAATAATATCAGCAAAAACAGCTTATCAGCAACAGAAAGCAGAAGAACTATACTAGATTTCCAGACTAAAAGTAGGGATTGCAGTAGCCTAGATATCTTGTTTCGGCCAATTATCATGCTAGTTATCATAAGCATGGAAACCTAAGAGCATACAATGTCCTGCACATGGGGTAAGCGACAGTGAATCTAAAGAACTATCCTACGTTTCTAGTTGGCGTTATTTGTAATTATTACACAAACTACATATTTGAATGTGATCTTGAGAGGGGAATATGCTTTTAAAGCTTTAATAAGTTAAACGGATATGCATAAGAGACCATGCTTCCCAGTCACATTGCTTCACACCTGTACATATGCGATTCTTATCCTTATGGCTTTTTTTCCCTCCATATTCACACGAGAACTTCGCAAGTGCATGAATACACACAGGGTCATTGGATTTGTGCAACTGACCTTCTGCAAAAGGAAGCAATAAAGAAAAGTTCTAAACTTTAGCTACAGCATTTTAAAATGTTTGTTATTGCTTCCTTTTCAATATAAACAATGATTAAAGGGAACCTGTCACCTGAATTTGGCGGGACTGGTTTTCTGTCATATGGGCGGGGTTTTCGGGTGTTTTATTCACCCTTTCCTTACCCGCTGGCTGCATGCTGGCCGCAATATTGGATTGAAGTTCATTCTCTGTCCTCTGGAGTACACGCCTGCGCAAGGCAATCTTGCCTTGCGCACGCGCAGTATGCTTTGCCCAACTGCGGGCAAAGCCGAAAAGCATTAGTGAGCATGCTCCGGCGCACTATGTCCCGGAAGTATTTTGCTGTGTTCCGGGACATAGTGCGCCGGCGCATGCGCACTAATGCTTTTCGGCTTTGCCTGCAGTTGGGCAAAGCATTCTGCGCATGCGCAAGGCAAGATTGCCTTGTGCAGGCGTGTACTCCAGAGGACAGAGAATGAACTTCAATCCAATATTGCGGCCAGCATGCAGCCAGCGGGTAAGGAAAGTGTGAATCAAACACGCAAAAAACCCCGCCCATATGACCAAAAACCGGTCCCGCCAAATTCAGGTGACAGGTTCCCTTTAATGTTCTTCCTGCAGATCCAACAAATTTAGACTTCTGAAACAAAATGAGGAGATGTGCGGCAGAGAAGAACGGTCCACTATGATGTTTATGGAGATGTCAAGAACTGACAAGAAAAATTCTCAAATATTCCCATAAAATATTTCTCCAGTATTTTCTTCAGTTAGACAAAAGCCAATTTATTGTAGGTTTTTAAATACATTAATGTTTTACTTATTAAATACAATAAAATATAAAAGTACTTGTTTTAGAATTTTTTTGGGGTGGAATCTGTAACAGCGCTGATGTGTATTGGTTTCTTTTTCAAGACTAAAAATTTAAATAAATTTGTCAACGGCAATATAAAAGGATAATTGTTTATTCTTAAAATCAGACAAAACCATGGATGGGATAATCCAGCATTATTGCTCACTTATATCCATTTACCTATGATTCTAGTGCAGATTGCAGTATGGTGGAAAGCAATCACCTGGGGCAATTGGTGAGGAGTATTTGATTCGGTCAAAAGTTATTAAAAAAAAATCTATACATATGGTTCAGAAAAGTGTAATGCACATCTAAAAGAAAAAAATGTTCTTGAGAATAATATGCTAATAGATGCAATGTGAGCGGAAAGTTCAGCATGGACGTGCTGCTCAAGGAGTTTGGAAACAAATGGGAGCAAAGATATGGGGCGATAGCTGGACATAGCGCTTGGGTCAAGGGATGGCTTCTTGAGGAGAGGTGTGATTGTGACATGTTTGAAAGCAGTGGGGAAGGTACCAGAAGTTAGTGATAGGTTGAAGAGATGGGGGATGGGATTAGTGTGGTGGTGAGTTTGGGGAGGAGGTGGGATGGGAAGGGGTTAAGTGCACATGTGGTGAGGTGTGATTTGGAGAGAAGATGAGCAAGGTCCCCTTCAGTGATTTTGGAGAGGGAGGTTATGGGGTTTGGGCATTGGTCTGGTATCTTAAGGGGTTGTGGTGGTTTGACAACAAAGACTTGCCTTGTTTGGTCTATCTTATTTTTGAAGTGCCTGGCAAAGTCCTCGGCAACGATTAGGGAACTCGGAGGGGGCAGTGGTGGGCAGAGGAGGGAGTTAAAAGTACTGAACAGCTGTTTGGGGTTGTGGGATAAATTGTCCCATCAGCACGCAAGCTGTTATTTAGGCTAATGTTGTTATTAGGCTGATGAGAGTAGCACTCACATAAGCCAACGCCTCTGTGAAAGAGGTACATTTGTTACCGCCGGTCACAGCTGCTGGCTCAGGACACAACTCAAATTTAAATTTATGAGCATCTATAATTTGATTTCTTTGCCTGTGTGGATAGGATGGGTTGTGAGAATTTCATGTCAATAGAGCCTTTAGAAATATATTTTAGCACAAACTCCATCTATAACTAAAAAAAAAAAAAGCCATTATCAGTCTCCATAATGCTAAAGGACTTATTGCAAAAAAAATTAAGTTGCACAAATGTAATTAAATGATATATACAATTTGAAGTCTTTAATTCACTGATGAAGAACAAAGCTGCTTGAGCCTGTGCCTGCTGAAAACAAGCGATCTCAGCTGGCGTCCTCAGATATTGCTCTCTCATCGTCTGAAATATCCTCATCTCCAGTAATATCTTGGAGTTTATTGGGAAATGCAATGGCATGTGATCTTTTCCTTTGCTTGGTCATGCATGGCGGAAGGAAAGCTGCACTTGGATGCTGTAGAGCAGAAGACTTGCTTTTTTCTGACTTTGTGGTGGACATTTCCACTTCTTCCAGAGCTTTCCTGAAAAGATAAGTCCTGTGTTTTAAAATGTCACCCAAGTGATATACCACATTGTTCTTATTTATGTGGAGAGTATTCAGCCAGGGTAGCTGTGCGGACAGCTTTAGGCAGATTTCTTTAAGTTCTTTCAATCGCAATACTGCAGGAGGAGGCTTTTTGATATCTGACAACTTGCAAAACTGAGAAAAAGTGCATGACCAGCATTGGAAGGGTTTGATGGACTGCCAAGAAAGATAGACAGCTGCAGTCATCATGGGAATAGGTTGATGTGAAGTGACTAGCCATGTCTCACTGGTCAACTCCAGTATTTGAAAAGACCGCTCCAATACTATATCTTGGCTCTCTGCATAATTCTTTGGGGATGACGAGCAATTTTGGAATAACTGAAAACTCTGGCAGTGACTTTTGGCCAGATCCTGAAGGCTCATGGATGGGACATCCATCTTCAATGCTTGGACCAGTTCCAGGAACACGCTGGTGAGGACTTCATAGGAGGAGTAAACCAAGGAAGAAATGGTGGTAACAGTGAGGCCAGCAGTGCTGCCTGCAGGTTATGTATACGCAGCACCCAATAATTGCCTCCGTCTCTTTTCTGGCGAAGTAAAGGCACAGATGATTGGCCTCGGGGAGACCAAAACATCCAACACCGCGGAGACACCATCACGTGTTTCTCAACGCAGTGATCCAGAACACTGTCCCCATCCCTTATGGGAAATATGCAAATGCATGTAGGATAGCTGCGGAGACACCATCACGTGTTTCTCAACGCAAGCAGTGAATAGCCAGGCCTTTCCCCGGGAAGGAACAACCACGGGAAGGGCAGCATCCAATAAAGGAAAACATCCAATACAGGAAAACCACCTATGACAAGCATGGTATCCATCCACGGACAGCTGTCTGTGGATGGATACCATGCTTGGCATAGGTGGTTTTCCTGTATTGGATGTTTTCCTTTATTGGATGCTGCCCTTCCCGTGGTTGTTCCTTCCCGGGGAAAGGCCTGGCTATTCACTGCTTGCATTGAGAAACACGTGATGGTGTCTCCGCAGGTATCCTACATGCATTTTCTGGCAAAGTGGCACAATGGGAGGTAGAAGACACTTTCATAATAGTACACGGCGGTATCTGCAAAGCTGTTCGGAAGTCTGAGGACCCTACAAAGATTCCTGACACTAATAATACCGTGCAGTTTAGTTCGGCTGATTGAGTCATTCTGTCCAGTGCTTTCTGTAAATGTCACCGCTTGCATGTAGCTCTCCTCGGTGTGTGTGGTCGTCAATTTCCCCTCGGTCAGGACGAAGCCACAGTCCGCGCACACGAGCTGCTCCTGGGAGTAGTGCGCATCCTCCACAATCTCCCCAAAGCCGCAGTCCAGGCACCGCTTACCCCCAGACATGTTTAGGCTTGAAGATACGACTATGCGGCAAGCACCGGGGTAGCAAAGTCCCTTCTACTTATCCTTCCGCGTTTAGAATGATACTTCTAGAAAGGAAGACCATGAAAAAACATTACCTCTTCTGAGTTTTTCTGTGCCTGAAAATCCATTGCTTTTCTTTGCTAAATGATTGATGACCAGCAAACAGCAGTAGAGTTCTGCAACTACCAAGAGGTCTTCTCTTTATATACCTCTTATGAACTTTTCTCCTCCCCTTAATGACATACAAAGAAACCGGAAACCCCTCTCTTTTGAATAGGACTACCACACCTATTATACTAGACAAAGATAGCACCAACTTATTTTTCCTACTCTAGTTTTATTTTCTATGAACCAGCTGCTACTATACAGTCTGTTCCAACTATTGGAAATGTGCTCTGGTTCTTCTATCAATGTCAGGAAAAATATGAGAAAAAAAAATATTCATCTTCTGATGAATCTGAAAGTAAAAATACCATAATCATAAGAATGTCATGAGATTTGAAAAAAGTTAAAGCTTTACAAAGATAATCTAATTGGGAAGCATGGTCTCCTCATATTTTAGTCTAGTTTGTTAGAGCTTGTGATGTGTTACATTTTTTACTAAGATATTCATTACTTGTTTTAATTATATAGATGATGAATCCATGTTTCGACTAAATGCTGGGGGGGTGGACATATGAAATGTGGACATTAACATTGAGCTAGTTTAGTTATGCAGTTTACATATTACCTACCAGAATTAATTTGCATTTCTGCCTATAATTCATTCAGGAGTCTTCATTCTGGTAAGATTTTCATGGAAAAGTGAACAGGTGGCGTGGCCTGACTGCCGATGGAGAAGGTTGCATAGAGCAGGAACTCTATACCCAGGAACCACTAATCGGCGCACAGCAGCACACTCACGGCACCTTCAGCCCTGAATCTTCCCACACCAGCTCCTTACCCGCTGGTGAGTACATGGGGAAATCCAAATCCGGTTCACGGGACACCACCAGGCACATAGTTGATTTCTTTGCGCCTCCCCTCAGCCGCCCCAGGAATTCAAGATGGCGCCGCTGTCACCCAGGTCCTCCCGCGCAGCGGGTCACAATCCTCTTCCTCGAGCACAGCTGCAGCTGAACTCACCAATGCCCCAGTCATGGCGTCCTTATTAAGAGACATGCTGGGAGAAATCCGAACCTCTCTGAAAGATGATATGTGCTCCATGTTGGCAGAGCTTAGAGGGGAGGTGGAGGAACTGGGGAGCCGCACAGATCATCTTGAACACAAAATGTCTGAATTGGTAGCCTCACATAACAACCTATGGGATGCTCATGAGAATTTACACTTGCTAGCCACTAAGACCCACTTTAAGACCCTGGACCTGGAGGACAGATCCAGAAGGAACAAAATAAAGCTCAGAGACATTGAGGAGGCGGTTGGCTCAGAGGACCTGAAATCCTCTTTACAAGACTTTATTCTTGCAGTCCTCCCACATGCTGTTAAGGAGGGCATCATAATTGACCATATCCACCGGATCCCAAAGCCATCAGGGCTGGACCCCTCTGTTCCTAGAGACGTATTGGCACGCATACATTTCTTTGTTATGAAAGAAGAATTTCTGCAAGTTGTGAGAAGCAAACCGGCGTTACCTGAACGCTTCCTGACCTATCCCCAGGAATTCTAGCCCTGCGTAGAGCTTTTCTGCCTTATACCACAATCCTGAGAGAAAAAGGTATTCTATATCACTGGGGATTTCCCACCAAGCTCTGCATTCGCAAGGACGGATCGATTACTACATGCATGACCCCCTCACAAGCAGCAAAGACCCTAAACCAATGTAGCCTGAAAGCTCCTGGCTCCCCTTCACCCTCAGATTCCCCTAGGTCTGGAGGCACTAAAACCGGAAGACGCCACATTCTCCCGGATTGGAAGGTTGCCTGACGTTACATACAACACTGGTTCCTGCCTGGATTTTCCTTTTTTCCCCGCATAGTTCTATTTTAATTTTCCAGTTTTTTTTTCTGCAGTGTTTTTCTGCTGAGTCTGGTTCCCTTGCTTGGGACCTCCCTCAGCTTATTGCCCCACAGGTGAACTGTTTGTTTTTATCACCTTTGGATTCAGGAATTGCCTGAATGGACTTTTGTATTAATGTTTTTCTGATGTTTGTCCTGTTCTCCCTCCCCTTTTTCCCTCATTTCCCCCCACCACACTATTTGTTCGTACTTTTTGGTAGTCCACACTCCCGTTACAAGATGTTACAGATTTTCAGAGTGCATGACCCTATTTACAGCTCTATTATCACTCATTATGAGTATTTCATTATATTCTGTTAATGTTAATGGCCTCAATTCTCCTGGTAAAAGATCGCTTGTATGGCGTCAACTCTCTAAAGCCCATCATTATATTATATGTATACAGGAAACATCTGTTAGAACATGATAACGTAAGAATGTACTCGGGCCTATACCCTCATCAATTTTTTGCGAACGGCAAAACTAAAAAGGCTGGGGTTGCCATTTTCTTTAGTAAAGCTAATTCTTTCCAATTGATCAGTTCTGTAGCGGATCCCATGGGTAGATTGATTAATCATAGTACTATAATGAATAATACCCCCTACACCATTGCCTCCATTTATGCCCCGAATTTTGGCCAAATTAAGTTTTTGAATAGTTTCTTCCAGACGCTAGGCAACTTTCAACATGGCTATAAACTGGTTGCAGGACATTTCAACATCCCAGTGTCTAAAAATTTGGACTGCTCAACCTCTTCTCTGTCCAGGGGTGAAGCAGCTCAGCTTATTAATTCCTACAATCTCCACAATATCTGGAGATATTTTCATTGCAATGAACGAGATTACACGTTTTGGTCACCTAGACATGGTTCCTACAGTAGAATTGATTATGTTTTGGTGGATGATGTGGCCCTTCCCATTGTTCCTCTGCGGATATAGGCAACATAGATACTTGCGCGTGATCAGACCAGGTTGTTTCCCTGATAGACCCGTTGGCAGTTAGGCCTCCTTCACAATGGCGCCTCAATGACCACCTCCTAACCGACAAATCGAACTCTCAACTAATAGAGAACTCTCTACAGGAGTTCTTCAAACCAGAGAGAGTCATCTGGGGGAAATGGTGGATGAGGAGGAGGAAAAAGCCAATATGCTAAATGACTTTTTTTCATCAGTATTTACAAGAGAAAATCCCATGGCAGACAAAATGACTAGTGATAAAAATTATCCATTAAATATCACTTGCTTAACCCAGCAGGAAGTACAGCGGCGTCTAAAAATAACTAAAATTGACAAATCTCCGGGCCCAGATGGGATACACCCCCGAGTACTGCAGGAACTAAGTACAGTCATTGATAGACCATTATTTTTAATCTTTAAAGACTCCATAATAACAGGGTCTGTACCACAGGACTGGCGTATAGCAAATGTGGTGCCAATATTCAAAAAAGGGGCAAAAACTGAACTCGGTAATTATAGGCCAGTAAGCTTAACCTCTACTGTGGGTAAAATCCTGGAGGGCATTCTAAGGGATACTATACTGGAGTATCTGAAGAGGAATAACCTTATGACCCAGTATCAGCACGGGTTTACTAGGGACCGTTCATGTCAGACTAATTTGATCAGCTTCTATGAAGAGGTAAGTTCCGGACTGGACCAAGGGAACCCAGTGGACGTAGTGTATATGGACTTTTCCAAAGCTTTTGATACGGTGCCACACAAAAGGTTGTTACATAAAATGAGAGTAATGGGGATAGGGGAAAATATGTGTAAGTGGGTTGAGAGCTGGCTCAGGGATAGGAAACAAAGGGTGGTTATTAATGGAGCACACTCGGACTGGGTTGCGGTTAGCAGTGGGGTACCACAGGGGTCAGTATTGGGCCCTCTTTTTAACATATTTATTAATGACCTTGTAGGGGGCATTCAGAGTAGAATTTCAATATTTGCAGATGACACTAAACTCTGCAGGGTAATCAATACAGGGGAGGACAATTTTATATTACAGGATGATTTATGTAAACTAGAAGCTTGGGCTGATAAATGGCAAATGAGCTTTAATGGGGATAAAGTTAAGGTCATGCACTTGGGTAGAAGTAATAAGATGTATAACTATGTGCTTAATTCTAAAACTCTGGGCAAAACCGTCAATGAAAAAGACCTGGGTATATGGGTGGATGACAAACTCATATTCAGTGGCCAGTGTCAGGCAGCTGCTACAAAGGCAAATAAAATAATGGGATGTATTAAAAGAGGCATAGATGCTCATGAGGAGAACATAATTTTACCTCTATACAAGTCACTAGTTCGACCACACTTAGAATACTGTGCACAGTTCTGGTCTCCGGTGTATAAGAAAGACACAGCTGAACTGGAGCGGGTGCAGAGAAGAGCGACCAAGGTTATTAGAGGACTGGGAGGTCTGCAATACCAAGATAGATTATTACACTTGGGGCTACTTAGTTTGGAAAAACGAAGACTAAGGGGTGATCTTATTTTAATGTATAAATATATGAGGGGACAGTACAAATACCTTTCTGATGATCTTTTTAATCATAGACCTGAGACAGGGACAAGGGGGCATCCTCTACGTCTGGAGGAAAGAAGGTTTAAGCATAATAACAGACGCGGATTCTTTACTGTAAGAGCAGTGAGACTATGGAACTCTCTGCCGTATGATGTTGTAATGAGTGATTCATTAATTAAATTTAAGAGGGGACTGGATACCTTTCTGGAAAAGTGTAATGTTACAGGGTATATACACTAGATTCCTTGATAAGGCGTTGATCCAGGGAACTAGTGTGATTGCCGTATGTGGAGTCGGGAAGGAATTATTTTCCCCATGGTGGAGTTACTCTTTGCCACATGGGTTTTTTTTGCCTTCCTCTGGATCAACATGTTAGGGCATGTTAGGTTAGGCTATGAGTTGAACTAGATGGACTTACAGTCTTCCTTCAACCTTAATAACTAATTCAATTCACTAATTCATCATGCACCTCCGCAGAATCATTGATGGTACTCACAAGGCAGTAGTTTAAAGTCTCTTTATTAACCCCTTTCTGACATTGGACGTACTATCCTGTCGATGTGGGGTGGGCCGGTATGACCACCGACGGGATAGTATGTCATAGCGATCGGCCGCGCTCACGGGGGGAGCGCGGCCGGGTGTCAGGTGACTATCACCGCTGACATCCGGCACTATGCGACAGGAGTGAAGCAAAAAAGGTAGCACACTGCAGCGCTAACACATGCAAAAATGAAACACAGAAATTGAACTGCATTACTGCACTAAAAATATGAAAAATGAGAGCGTTTAGCGCATAAAAAAGGACAATTTTATGTGTACCTGGTAGCCACTTTACGGCATCTCTTATACCAGGTCCTACGCTTTCCTTCCTCGCTGAGAATAAACGTCTCCATGTGAATGGGTACCTATGAAAACCTCTCATGAGACTAACATTCTCTTTCTCTGTGGAGGGGTACTGGACCTGCTGCAATTAAGACACCTGTGACTAGGAGGCGGAGTGCTCGGTCAGAAGGCTAGACAATACATTTGAAAAAAACTGACCGTCACATCCAAACATGGATCAAGTGTGAACAGGTGCTGAACCTTAGAGTCACCAACTCCTATAGTGTCAAGCAAAAAACGCTGCAGTGTGCTGCCTTTTTTGCTTGACTGTATAGGAGTTGGTGACTCTGAGGTTCAGCACCTGTTCACACTTGATCTATCTTTGGATGTGACGGTCAGTTTTTTCAAATGTATGTGACAGGAGTGGTCACGGACCGCCCCCGGCACATTAACCCCCGGCACACTGCGATCAAACATGATCGCAGTGTTCCGTCGGTATAGGGAAGCATCGCGCAGGGAGGGGGCTCCCTGCGTGCTTCCGTGAGACCCCCGGAGAAACGCAATGTGATCGCGTTGCTCCAAGTGTCTCTTACCTCCTCCTCCCTGCAACAGGCCCGGATCCAAAATGGCCACGGCATCCGGGTCTTGCAGGGAAGTGGCTTCACAGCGCCTGCTCAGAGCAGTGTCATGATCTGGTGGCCTAGGAGCAGCATAAGACGTACTCTGGAGAAGGTGGTACCTGTACTGACCGCAGACCCTGAACTTAACACCGCAACTAGAAGTAGCCGTGGGATGTACCTAACACTCCCTAGACACCTCGACACAGCCGGAGGACTAAATATCCCTAGAGATAGAAAAGGGAAAACTATCTTGCCTCAGAGAAAATCCCCAAAGGATAGACAGCCCCCCACAAATATTGACTGTGAGAGGAGAGGGAAATAACATACGCAGACTGAAATCAGGATTTAGCAAAGGAGGCCGCTCTAGCTAAATGGAAAGGATAGGACAGAGTACTATGCGGTCAGTATTAAAACACTAGAAAATATCCACCACAGAAAATACAAAATCTCCACATCTAACTAAAGATATGGAGGGTATATCTGCATCTCCAGAGATACCAGCTTGGCTGAACAAATCTTTAAACAGACCAAGCGGACAAGACAAAACATGGAAATGAACTGAACTATAAGGCCCACAGCATGTGGACTGCAAAAAACAAAGCCAGAACTTATCTTTGTTGAAAAGAACAGCAAAGCAGGAGAGACCAGGCTGAGATGTTAATCCTCCAGGAGCAATGGACAACTGGCACTGACTAAAAAGGGTCAAGCAAGACTAAATAGCCCAGTCAGAATTGCAATAAGAGGACACACCTGATGAATGCTGCAATCCAAAGACAGCAGCGCTACCACTTATAACCACCGGAGGGAGCCCAAGAGCAGAATTCACAACAGAGCAGGCGCCGGGAAGCCTGGAGCTGTGCACGTCAGATTGCCGATCAGACAGTGCACAGCAAAGTGTCAGATCAGTGATCTTACACTAACATGATGCCGCCCCCCCCCCCCGGGGCAATGTTATAGTGTATATATATGTATGTATGTATGTATGTATGTATGTATGTATGTATGTATGTATGTATGTATGTATGTATGTATGTATGTATGTATGTATGTATGTATGTATGTATGTATGTATTTTCATATGTGTAAAAAAAATAATAAAAATTATTCCTATAAATACATTTCTTTAAATAATAATAAAAAAAACCAAAGTACACATTTATTCTCCCCGCGTCCGTAACGACCCGACCTATAAAACTGTCCCACTAGTTAACCCCTTCAGTTAACACCGAAAAAAAAAAAAAAAAAAGGCAAAAAAACCGCTTTATTATCATACCGCCAAACAAAAAGTGGAACACGCGATCAAAAGACAGATATAAATAACCCTGGTACCGCTGAAAACGTCATCTTGTCCCGCAAAAACCGAGCCACCATACAGCTTCAAAGAAAAAATAAGTTATAGTCCTCAGAATAAAGCGATGCCAAAATAATTATTTTTTCTATAAAATAGTTTATCGTATAAAAGCGCCAAAACATAAAAAAATGAAATAAATTAGGTATCGCTGTAATCATACTGACCCGGAGAATAAAACGGCTTTATCCATTTTACGAAACGCGGAACTGTATAAACGCCTCCCCCAAAATAAATTCATGAATAGCTGGTTTTTGGTTATTCTGCCTCACAAAAATCGGAATAAAAAGGGATAAAAAAAGTCACGTGCCCAAAAATAGTACCAAATGTCAACTCGTCCCGTAAAAAACAAGACCTCACATGACTCTGGACCAAAATATGGAAAAATTATAGCTGTCAAAATGTGGTAATGCAAAAAATATTTTTTGCAATAAAAAGCCTCTTTCAGTGTGTGACGGCTGCCAATCATAAAAATCAACTAAAAAACCCAGTGTAAAAAGTAAATCAAACCCCCCTTCATCACCCCCTTAGTTAAAGACTTTTTTTAAAAAATTTTAATTGTTCGTTGGCTTGGGGCTAGGCTTAGGGCTAGGCTTAGGGCTAGGGGTGTGTCAGGGTTAGGAGTGTGGTTAGGGTTACCATTGGGATTAGGGATGTGTTTGGAGAGCCCCTGATGTGCCTAAACAGTGGAAACCCCCCAATTATAACTGAAACCCTAATCCAAACGCGACATGGCATCCGATCTCAATTCCAGCCAATTCTGCATTGAAAAAGTAAAAAAGTGCTCCTTCTCTTCCGAGCCCTCCCGTGCGCCCAAACAGGGGTTTACCCCAACATATGGGGTATCAGCGTACTCAGGACACATTGGACAACAACTTTTGGGGTCCAATTTCTCCTGCTACCCTTGGGAAAATACAAAACTGGGGGTTAAATATAATTTTTGTGTTAAAAAAAAATGATGTTTTATTTTCACGGCTCTGCGTTATAAACTGTAGTGAAACACTTAGGGGTTCAAAGCTCTCAACACATCTAGATGAGTTCCTTAGTGGGTCTACTTTCCAAAATGGTGTCACTTGTGGGGGGTTTCAAAATTTAGGCACATCAGTTGCTCTCCAAACGCAACATGGCGTCCCATCTCAATTCCTGTTAATTTTGCATTGAAGAGTCAAATGGCGCTCCTTCCCTTCCGAGCTCTGCCATGCGCCCAAACAGTGGTTTACCCCCACATATGGGGTATTGGCATACTCAGGACAAATTGTACAACAACTTTTGGTGTCCATTTTCTCCTGTTACCCTTGGTAAAATAAAACAAGTTGGAGCTGAATACATTTTTTGTGTAAAAAAGTTATTTCTTCATTTTTATTTTAACATTCCAAAAATTCCTGTGAAACACCTGAAGGGTTAATAAACTTTTTGAATGTGGTTTTGTGCACCTTGAGGGG
The DNA here is from genome assembly GCF_051348905.1 of Ranitomeya variabilis. Taxonomy (NCBI): domain Eukaryota; kingdom Metazoa; phylum Chordata; class Amphibia; order Anura; family Dendrobatidae; genus Ranitomeya; species Ranitomeya variabilis. Next base: position 194,670,986 of record NC_135238.1, read on the forward strand.
TGCAGGTTTTAGAATGGTGTCACACTTGGTTATTTTCTATTATATAGACCCCTCATAATGACTTCAAATGAGATGTGGTCCCTAAAAAAAAAAAATGGTGTAAAAATGAGATATTGCTGGTAAACTTTTAACCCTTATAACTCACTAACAAAAAAGTTTTTTGTTCCAAAATTGTGCTGATGCAAACTAAGACATGTGGGAAATGTTACTTAAGTATTTTGTGTGACATATCTCTGTGATTTAATTGTATAAAAATTCAAAGTTGGAAAATTGCAAAATTTTCTAAATTTTCACCAAATTTCATTTTTTTTTTTTTTTTTACAAATAAACGCAGGTAATATCAAAGAAATTTTACCACTATCATGAAGTACATTATGTCACGAGAAAACAATGTCAGAATCACCGGGATCTGTTGAAGCGTTCCAGAGTTACAACCTCATAAAGGGACAGTGGTCAGAATTGTAAATATTGGCCCGTCATTAACATGCAAACCACCCTTGGGGGTAAAGGGGTTAATTTATAGAATTATCATTCAAAAATATGATGTTTTAGGATTATTTATATTAACAATTTGTTTTTGTGCACCTTTCTTTAAAATGTTTACATTTAAAATGTGTATATTATATTTGCCAATATTATGAATTACTAAAGATGACTGATTAGCATGTAGAAAAATGATAATTACTTACGGGTAATTTGATTTTCCAGATCCATGACAGCACCGGTACATGAGAGATGGTCCCGCCCCCAAGAACAGGAAACCTGCATAGGAGATAAAAGATGGGGGCAGCACCTCTCTCCTCAGTTTGTTTACAGAGAATGTAAGGTAACCGCTATGTTAGTTTTAGGCACATATACATTATTTTAAACTCTAAGACTATTTATCTATTGTTATGTTAAGTGGTTATTACCCCATCTTTGTTTGTGGTTTTCTTCTTTTTTTTTTTTTTGTGTGAATCACACACCATCACCAAGATAGGGAGGGAACTAGAGCAGTGCTGTCATGGATCTGGAAAATCAAATTACCCGTAAGTAATTATCATTTTTTCCCTTCCCCATGACAGCACCGGTACATGAGAGGAAGAAATAGAAAGAACCTCTAGGGTGGGACAACGGCAGATAGTACTTTTCTACCAAAGGCAAGATCTGACAGCCCTAGATTTAATCTATAATGGCGGAAGAAAGTAGAGGGTGAAGACCATACTGCTGCATTACAGATTTGCTCTATAGACGCATTTGCCCTCTCTGCCCAAGATGTGGAAATAGCCCTAGTAGAGTGGGCCGTAACACCAGGTGGAGGGACCTGCCCCGAAGAGGAATAGGAAAGGGATATAGCCATACGGAGCCATCGTGCAATGGTTGATTTTGTGGCCTTTTTTCCCCTGTTTGCCCCCTGAAAGGAGACAAAAAGGGCTGAAGACTGTCGCCATGGTTTTGTCACTTCTATATATTGAAGTAGGCAACGTCTGACGTCCAAGCAATGGAAGGTTTCTTCTCCCTGGGATTTTGGATTGGCACAAAATGAAAGCAAGACTATCTCCTGGTCCCTGTGAAATTTCGAGTTGACCTTTGGTAAGAAGGCCGGATCAGATTTTATAATTACCCTGTCCTCTAGAAATGTAGTGTAAGGAGGGTCTATAGATATAGCCTGAAGCTCACTAATGCGTCTGGCTGAGGTAAGGGCAATGAGAAGGACCGTTTTTAAAGTTAGCGCTTTTTCCGATATGGAGGAAAGAGGCTCAAAAGGAGAAGAGGTCAAGACATTTAAAATTAAATTTAAATCCCAGGGAGCGACCTTTGGACGAGGTTTAAATGGTCTGGCTGTAAAGGAGGCCCGAATGAACCTATACACCCAGGGGTGATCAGCCAATTTTTGGTCAAACAGGGCACTAAGCGCCGAGACTTGCACTTTTAGGGTGCTGGTAGATAATCCTCTTTCCAGCCCCTTTTGGAGAAATTCTAGGATTTCTGATATAGGGACTTTCTGAACGGTATCGGTTATCCGTCGGCCTGAGAATTCTAAAAATTTTTCCCATACCCTTTGGTATTTATCAGCCGTGATCTTCTTTCTACTGGACAGTAGAGTAGTAACCAACGGATCCGAGAACCCCTTTGCTAGCAGAAGTCCCCTCTCAAGTTCCAAGCAGTAAGGTGTAGGCTGTGAACCTGAGGATGTGTCACTGGACCCTGGTGCAGAAGATTTGGGACCTCTGGAAGTATCCATGGGTCCGAGATGGACATACGTCTGAGCCAAGTGAACCAAGCTCTCTTTGGCCAGAAGGGTGCGATTAAGATTATGCACGATTTCTCTTCCCGGATCTTTTTCAGGACTGTAGGGATTAATGGGATTGGGGGAAACGCATAGGCTAGTTGGAATCTCCATTGGTGCAGTAACGCATCTACTCCTTCCGGGTTTTCTTTCGGGTTTAGAGAGTAGAATCCTTCTACTTTTTGATTCTGCCTTGTGGAAAAAAGATCCACTTGAGGAAGCCCCCAGATGGCACAGATTTCTCCAAATATTTTTTGATTCAGCGACCACACGCCTTGGTGCAGGATGTGACGACTCAGAAAATCTGCGACAAAGTTGTCCGACCCCTTCAAGTGTGTACTTATGAGAGATAAAAGGTGGTTTTCGGCCCAAAGAAATAGTCTTCCTGCTTCTTCCATTAGGGGACTTGATCTGGTTCCCCCGTCGATTTATATACGACACCGTTGTGCTGTTGTCGGACAACACTACCAGATGTTTCCCTTTGACATCCTCCCCCGTTTGAAGAATCGCTTGCCTTACCGCTGTTAATTCTTTCAAGTTTGAGGAGGCTAATTGCATTTGTGGATCCCATAGCCCCTGTAGGATCCGATCTGATAGGTGTGCCCCCCAACCTAACGGGCTCGCATCCGTGGTAAGTACCACCGAATTCTGGATTGACCATGGGACCCCTTTTTTTAGATTTTCGGAATCTAGCCACCAGTTTAGAAAGTCCCGTACATGTTGTGAAAATACGATTCTTCGATTTAAGTTGTAAGGTATTTTTGTTTGTTCTGACAGGATCTGCCACTGTAGGTCCCTTGAATGAAGTTGTGCCCATTGGACTGCTGGAATTGTTGCAGTTAGCATACCTAGGAGGGACATGGCTTCCCTCACCGAGACATATTGGGCCAACTGTATTTGTCTTACTCGTTGTTTTATGGCCTCGACTTTTCTGTCTGGAAGGATACAGACTTCTCTGATTGAATTTAATTGTATTCCTAGGAACTCTTGTATCTGGACCGGAATCAATCTTGATTTTTTTAAGTTTATTATCCACCCTAGTTTGGTAAGCAGCTCTCGTACTGTCGTAACTGCTTTTATGCAATCTTCTTGATTGGCGGCTATAAGGAGGAAATCGTCCAAATAGGGCACTAGTAGAATGTTTTCTCTCCTTACGAAGGATGCTACTTCCGAAATTATTTTCGTAAAGATACGAGGAGCCACTGATACCCCAAAGGGGAGACATTGGTATTGTAGGTGGGTGTAGACCTGCCCCAGCTGCACCACCAACCTCAGGAATTGTTGATGCGCTCTGCTGATTGGCACATGATAATAGGCATCGGTAAGGTCTATGACTGCCATATAACATCCTGGATACAGCAGTTTTACCGCCGTTCTCAGAGTCTCCATTTTGAATTTTTCCACTCGGATGAATTTGTTTAATTCTTTTAGGTTGAAGATTGTTCTTAAAGACCCGTCCGGTTTTGGAGTGAGGAAAAGGGTGCTGTAAAACCCCCTCCCTATTTCCTGTGGAGGTACTCTTACCAGGACTTTTTTGTCTAAAAGAAGACGAACTTCTTTTTCGAGGACTAACTGGTTCTTTTTGGCCACCCGAGTAACTTTTATTCGGTGAGGAGGCAGGGAGATGAAGTTTAATCGTAGGCCGTCTGATAACAAGTTGATTATCCATGGAGACGGCTGTAAGGTTACCCACTGATGGACAAAAAACCGTAACCTTCCTCCCACCTGGAATATGGCGTCATTGTTTGGGATCTGGTTTTGGAGGTTTATTGAAAAGAAACCCTCTTTCTCTTTTCTCACCCCAGGGTTTCCCCCGTGTGGTTCTATCCGTTGGGCGGACTCGGCCTCTACCCGATCCTCGAAAGGACCGACGGTTGTCATACCAGCGTCGTTTAAAGAAGGGAGGTGGAGGAAAGTGTTTCTTCTTGTCCGCCGCTTTTTCTAAAATTTCATCTAAAGCCCTGCCGAATAAATATTGCCCCTCACAGGGTACAGCACAGAGCTTCACTTTTGATTGAAAATCAGCATTCCAGTTTTTTAACCATAACGCTCTTCTCCCTGAGTTAGAGAGGGCACTAGCCCGGGCAGCAAACCGTACCGAATCAATGGCAGCGTCCGCCAGGAATCCTGCTGCATTTTGAAGTTGAGGGATGACTTCTAGAAGTCTCTCTCGGACACTTGTTTTTTTATTTGGTCGCTTAGTTCCTCCAGCCATTTAACCATGGCACGGGCAGTGCAGGTAGCCGCTACTCCCGGCTTGAATACCCAAGTTGAGGCTTCCCAGGCTGATTTTAGAAAGGCATCCCCTTTTTATCTAGGGGGTCTTTTAAGGCCCCCATATCCTCGAAGGGAAGTGCTATGCCTCTGGAGGTACTTGCGATAGCTGCGTCCAACTTAGGCGCCTTTTCCCATTTCTCGCAAATTTCCTCATCGAAGGGATATTTACGTTTTAAGGCCTGGGGAACTGAAATTCTCTTATTCGGTTTTTTCCATTCTTTTTTGATAAGATTTAATATGTTATCGTGAAAAGGGAAAACTTTCCGTTTTTTATCTTCCAAATTACTGAACATGGAGTCCTGTATCGTTTGCTTTTCTTTTGGCGTCTCAACCCCCAGGGTGGACCTGACCAGTTTTAGCAACTTCCCCATGTCTTCTGATAACATATATGGCCGGCCACACTCTTCATCTGAAGAGTCCAGGTCCGAAACAACCTCGGGCGGAAGCTCCCCCAGTTCACCCTCGGATTCTACATCAGATATTTGGGCAGACGTAGAGGCCGGGTTTACGGGGCTCTGCAATCCATGATGTTTTAACTGCTCCTTTACTGTGCTCTGCACCTCGCTTCTCACAATATCCTTTATACTCTGAAGCAAAGATGATGACGCTTCAGACACAGTTTTCTCTATGCATGAGCGGCACATACGCTTCTCATATGCTTTGGGAAGGCTTCTATCACAGAGTGCACACACTTTATGCTTTTGTTTAGAGGTAACTTTCTTTCCCTGTATATATATATATATATATATATATATATATATATATATATATATATATATATATATATATATATATATATATATATATATATATATATAACACAGAGTTACTAACATGTTTTTTGCCTTACAAAGGCACTCACCCACCGGACCCTTAGTACCACGACAGGCTGTGGGTTCTCTGCTGGGATCGCTGATTCCTTTGGATCTGCCATCTTGCAGGAGACCATTACCGGTGCCTGCTTGCCGCCTTGTAACTTAAATATGGACGGCCAGGAAGCGGTGTGTGCGCCTCTGAACTTCCTCCCCCCCGGGGAGTGTCAGCACACCGCTCCTTCAACTTACAGCGTCACTTCCGGTTCTCACCCGGAAGTTCCTCCATTCACTCGGCGCCAGCGTCGTGATGGGAACGCTCTTTTCAGTTTCTCCCCCAGCCCAGCCTCCGGCCAGGAGCGGACGCCGGGGAGTCCGCAGTGGGGAAGGACGCCCATGCAGCTTCAGGTATGGAGGCGATGCGCACACCGCCGCCGCTGCTCCCACCGCGGACCTCGGTCAGAGACCGGCCTTAGCAAGGGAGACCTCTCCCCATGCAGCACCGCAGGTTCCCCGCAAGAACAGGAAACCAAACTGAGGAGAGAGGTGCCGCCCCCATCTTTTATCTCCTATGCAGGTTTCCTGTTCTTGGGGGCGGGACCATCTCTCATGTACCGGTGCTGTCATGGGGAAGGGAAAAATAGGCCAATTTCAGAGGATGTAGTTTACATAAAAAAATTTTATGGCCTATATATTTGATAATAGGACAATAGCTGTTCAAGATAATGCTCCATTAAAATTTTTATTTTGTTTTTGTTGGATAGTCTGTTACACTACATGGACCTCCTCTTACTTGATCTTCATTGCCTATTCTAATCATTTTTGTTTTCAAAGGTGACATTGTACTTTATTTATCTTAATAGAACTGGGCTGATTTTTTTTTCTTTTTTTTTTTAGTTCCTCATACAGATATGCTGTTGTGGGCCAGTCCTCTGTTCCACCCCCCCAAATGAAGAATCATTCCAGTATATGGGTTGTCCAGCACATGGTGATGCTCCAGAAGGGGAATGGATCTGCCTGACAGATCTACAGTGACAGGGTTCATTCGGACATCGGCCAAGACTCTTGTTGCCTCAGCTGAAAACTTTTTATTCATTGATACACATACAGAGGACATACCCACAGAAAGTGACAGAGAAGTAAGTTAATAGGTCCGAAATTAGTGATAATTTAGAAGATGACTATAGGACATTTCCAGTCCCTCATCCAAAAAAAGTTACTCGAGCGCTTTCTTCATTGTCGATAATGTAGATTACATTTGTGCTACAATAAAAAAAAAAAAAATATGAGTACATGAATTGTGCGTGTGTTGCATCTTGCAAGAGTAAAAGTCGTAAGACTGTACCCGAATCAAAGGAAGAAAAAGCCATTGCCATAAAATGTAACATTTTATTAAAGATATTTTAAAATACATATTTAATATCAAAAGAACAAAGATATGATAAAAACCAAAGAGACACGGTTCTCACCAACTAACTTACAACCTACGTAAGAATAATTATTCTAAAAAAAAACAAAAAAAAACGCGACACTCCCAGGACATTCTACTGACGACCCAATAATTCTTCGTCAACTAAAATGCAGGTGATCAACCTATCCAATATTGTACTCACTCCATCTCAAATGGAAGTCCTCAGCTTGGGCCTCTTTCTCCCCTTCATCCTCTTTTGACTCAGCTCTTTGCCCGTAAACTAGTCTTGAAAAAGCTACATGACAAACCACATTCTGGTGAAAACTGTACTGATGAAGAATTACAAGCAATTTCTTTTCTTGAGTAATTGAGTGATGAGCCACAGGACTCAATACCTACAGGTAAATTTATGCCACCTATTCCCAAAAACTGTCCACCTCTTAATTTAAATCCCAACATTGAATTTGTCAAACTTGTAACTCAAGAACTTTGAAGAAATGTGACATTATCCCTAGTCCCGGACTTTATTTGTTAGAGAACAGCCCTCACTGAATTAAAAAGCCTCAAGGAGGTGGTCATCAAACAAGCGGATAAGGGGGCAATGTTGTAACCTGGCCCGTGAACATGTATGAAAAAGAAGCCTTCAGACAGCCGAGAGAAAACCTGCTACAAAAAACTAACTTTCTACCCCTCTTTGAAATGCAAGGGGGAGCTGAAAGATATTCTTGACAGGGACCATGATCAGGGTCTTACAACTACAGACCTTAAAAATCATTTGACACCCCTTTATCCTAAAATGGCTTGCATTTATTTTATTCCTAAAATACACAAAAACGCAAATAATCCACCCGGGCGCCCAATAGTTTCTGGTAACGGCACCCTGAAACCATTTGTAAATACCTAGACTTCCATCTAAAGCCACTGGTTGCAGATCTCCATTTGTATGTCAAAGACACTGGGGATGTCCTCCATAAAATTGAGGGTATACCCCTAAATAATGATATGTGGTTAGTTACAATGGACGTTGAATCCCTGTATACCTCCATCCACCATCATGATGGAATCTTAGCCACAAGAACTTCTCATGATGTCTGAATACCAGCCTGACTGTGGAATTTCTTCTTATTCTACTCAGATTTGTGTTGGAACAACTTCTTTATATTCAAACAAAGCATTTGCCTACAGCAGCAAGGTACTGCGATGGGGCAGCCTTCGCATCCTCATATGCGAATCCATTTATGGGTATGTGGGAAAGGAACATTTTCTTCTTCAGACCAATAGTCCACATTGAGAGGGTCCTGTTCTGGGCCCGCTACATAGACGGCATCCTCATGATATGGCAGGGCCCGGAGCAGGACCTCCTTAATTTCATTGAAACACTGACAAATGTAATATCAAACTATCTTGTAAATACAATCAGACCTCCATTGACTTTCTTGACATCCAGATATCAGGCACTCAATGCGGCTTTTTGGAAACTAATGTTTATTACAAAAATACTGCAGTTAATTCCTTCCTTCATGCTTCATCTTCGTCCACCCGACCCCTCATTTCCAGTATCCCCACAGGTCAATTCATCAGGGCCAAAAGGATCTGCTCTAGTGAAAAAAAACTTCATTGAGCAAGCTAATATCCTATGTCAGATTCCAAGAGAGGGTATTCATAAAGTAGTATCAAGAGATGTCTGAACAAGGCCAAGAAAGCAAATGGAACGGAGCTGCTACAACCCCGCAGAAAAATCACTCCAAATTCTAAAATACATTATATTACTACGTATAGTACAAATTGGCACACTATGAAAAGTGCTTTGGAAAAATTTTAGCCGCTATTGAGAATAGATTGCACTCTTTCAAAATACTTGCTCGAATATCCATCTATCACTTACAGAAAATCCCCTAACTTGAAGGATCACCTCGTCCAAAGTTACTACTCTGGACCACTTCCACAAAGAGCTTTTTCTTCCAAAGGACCTAAATGGGTCTTTTATCCATGTGGGGATTGCATCGCATGCCCCAACATGCTGCGTGCCACCACATTTGACTCGTGTGATGGGAAGAAAACCTTTTCCATCACTCAGCACATTACCTGTAACACCATAGGTGTAATTTACTATATTTTCTGTCCATGTCCGAAAGTTTATGTAGGCCTTACCACCAGACTCCTTAAAACTAGAATCAGAGAACACGATCGCGATATTGTAAATGCACGTGCAATAGAGTATTTGGCACTCCTCAAATCTGTGCCCAGACATTTCAAGTCAACTCATAACTGCAATGCCGCCCTCCTGAAAGCCATAGGTATAGACAAGATACACAGACACAAGAGGAGGCAATTGGAGAAAATCTCTCGCCCAATTAGAAGCCCGATGGACTAACAGGGTAGGATCAGTTCAACCTGTCGGCCTTAACGAAATACTCAGCTTTGCCCCATTTCTCTAGTTTTGTACATATCTATTTTAGCTTTTTATCACGTTTTAACTCCTTTCTTCCTTTTTTATTAATTGATTATCTTTGCATATATACTTATTCACCTGTGCTGAAACTATAACCATTATCGCTTGCTCCGGTCATTTTGGCATCTTCGATGTGCATCATTCGCTATCCATCCACTGGCTTCTTCTCAGGGACTTCCGGACGATTTGACGGACAGCAATGGACATACAGTCCATATGCTCCCCCCACTAATTAGTTATTATTTATGTCTATTTTTCTATGTATGCATTTTTATTTTTTATTTATTATTTTCTACTTTTATTTTTTATGCATTATTTTTTTTTTGTTATTCCCTTTACCCTTTTTCTATATTTGTTTTGTATACTTTCATGACTGAAAAATTTCCATGTCACATTCAATTTCTTAATATAATGCTCTGTATCGCACTATTGTTGTAATCCGTTTCACTTTTAATCATATACAGTGCCTACAAGTAGTATTCAACCCCCTGCAGATTTAGCAGGTTTACACATTTGGAATTAACTTGGCATTGTGACATTTGGACTGTAGATCAGTCTGGAAGTGTGAAATGCACTGCAGCAAAAAAGAATGTTATTTCTTTGTTTATTTTTTGTTAAAATTGGGAAAAGTTTTTTCAGAGGGTCATTTATTATTCAACCCCTCAACCCACCAGAATTCTGTTTGGTTCCCCTAAAGTATTAAGAAGTAGTTCAGGCACAAAGAACAATGAGCTTCACATGTTTGGATTAATTATCTCTTTTTCCAGCGTTTTCTGACTATTTAAGACCCTCCCCAAACTTGGGAACAGCACTCAAACATGGTCAACATGGGAAAGAAAGGAGCATTCCAAGGCCATCAGAGACAAGATCGTGGAGGGTCACAAGGCTGGCAAGGGGTACAAAACCCTTTCCAAGGAGTTGGGCCTACCTGTCTCCACTGTTGGGAGCATCATCCGGAAGTGGAAGGCTTATGGAACTACTGTTAGCCTTCCACGGCCTGGACAGCCTTTGAAAGTTTCCTCCCGTGCCGAGGCCAGGCTTGTCTGAAGAGTCAAGGCTAACCCAAGGACAACAAGGAAGGAGCTCCGGGAAGATCTCATGGCAGTGGGGACATTGGTTTCAGTCAATACCATAAGTAACGTACTCCACCGCAATGGTGTCTAATCCAGACGAGCCCGTAAGGTACCTTTACTTTCAAAGCGTCATGTCAAGGCTCGTCTACAGTTTGCTCATGATCACTTGGAGGACTCTGAGACTGACTGGTTCAAGGTTCTCTGGTCTGATGAGACCAAGATTGAGATCTTTGGTGCCAACCACACACGTGACGTTTGGAGACTGGATGGCACTGCATATGACCCCAAGAATACCATCCCTACAGTCAAGCATGGTGGTGGCAGCATCATGCTGTGGGGCTGTTTCTCAGCCAAGGGGCCTGGCCATCTGGTCCGCATCCATGGGAAGATGGATAGCACGGCCTACCTGGAGATTTTGGCCAAGAACCTCCGCTCCTCCATCAAGGATCTTAAGATGGGTCGTCATTTCATCTTCCAACAAGACAACGACCCAAAGCACACAGCCAAGAAAACCAAGGCCTGATTCAAGAGGCAAAAAATCAAGGTGTTGCAGTGGCCTAGTCAGTCTCCTGACCTTAACCCAATTGAAAACTTGTGGAAGGAGCTCAAGATTAAAGTCCACATGAGACACCCAAAGAACCTAGATAACTTGGAGAAGATCTGCATGGAGGAGTGGGCCAAGATAACTCCAGAGACCTGTGCCAGCCTGATCAGGTCTTATAAAAGACGATTATTAGCTGTAATTGCAAACAAAGGTTATTCTACAAAATATTAAACCTAGGGGTTGAAGAATAATTGACCCACACTTTTATGTTTAAAATTTATAAAAATTTAACTGAGCAACAAAACTTTTTGGTTTGTAAGATTTATGCATCTGTTAATAAATCCTGCTCTTGTTTGAAGTTTGAAGGCTCTAACTTATTTGCATCTTATTAAACCTGCTAAATCTGCAGGGGGTTGAATACTACTTGTAGGCATTGTATGTATATATATATATATATATATATATATATATATATATATATATATATATATATATATATATATATATATATATATATAAAATCCAACTTTATTATGTAGAAACAAGGGACATACAAAATATAACACCATTTAAAACATGACCCATAAGGATCTAAGACAAACACACCATACCCCTTATATAATGCTGGTCCAGAAAAAGAACAAAAGAGAAATACTGGTGCAGTCACAAATATATATGCACATATGCAGAGGTTAAATGCAATATGAGGTATACACTTGCCTGAAATAAAATTCCCGGAACCAGATATATGTATAAAAACAATCACAAGTAAAGACAACATAAGGGCGTCCCCAAAGTTGTTACAAAATAACCGCACCAAACCCTGTGCTAGGGGATAACTGGATAAATCCCTATAGCAGAAAATCAGCAGGACAAGAGGTGTTTGAATAGACCACATGTAAAGTGGTATCAAGCATGATGTTTGTATATACCCGCTGTTGGAACACAGCCAGATGGCAAGCCTGCTGAAAAAATAGCTTAGCCGTATAACGAATACACTCAAGGGATGAAAACCCAAATAGTTACGTGAGAACGGCCGCCATAAAGAGAACCCCATGCTGACAGGTGGGTGAACAAGAAAGGGGAAGGTGTGGGAGAATCCCACGTGTATCGCTGCGGCGAGGCAGCTTCGTCAGGGAGTGTATTCGTTATACGGCTTAGCTATTTTTTCAGCAGGCTTGCCATCTGGCTGTGTTCCAACAGCGGGTATATACAAACATCATGCTTGATACCACTTTTACATGTGGTCTATTCAAACACCTCTTGTCCTGCTGATTTTCTGCTATAGGGATTTATCCAGTTATCCCCTAGCACAGGGTTTGGTGCGGTTATTTTGTAACAACTTTGGGGACGCCCTTATGTTGTCTTTACTTGTGATTGTATTTATACATATATCTGGATCCGAGAATTTTATTTCAGGCAAAAGTGTATACCTCATATTGGATTTAACCTCTGCATATGTGCATATATATTTGTGACTGCACCAGTATTTCTCTTTTGTTCTTTTTCTGGACCAGCATTATATAAGGGATATGGTGTGTTTGTCTTTGATCCTTATGGGTCATGTTTTAAATGGTTTTATATTTTGTATGTCCCTTGTTTCTACATAATAAAGTTGGATTTCATATCTATATATATTCAGGTGTGCACACATTTATGCAGTGTCTTTCTTTTTCCAGGACGTCCCCCTGACAGCACGCTGGAGGACGTCCTCCTCCTCCTTGCTGGGACAGGAAACAACACGAGAGGTTAAAAGGTCCCACTCCGCCCCCTTTCCTTTAGTGTTTTTTCCTGTCCCTGCATGGAGGGACACACGAGAGATCAAGCTTACCGGAGGGCTCAGGGGGATCGTGCGGCTGGTCCAAAATCCTTCCCCCTCGTCGGTAGCCCAGGGCACATACTCCCCGGGTGGGAGTCCCTGCGTCCAGAGACCAGTCGAGCGGACGCGCTCCTGGGTGAGCCGCTTCCTCCCAGGGGGAGGCTCTCGGCTCAGGCGCCAGGAAGGACAAGAGGCGCCGGCGCCAGGATGGGCTCAGAGGTCCGCATGCTCTTATACGAGCAGGCAGGGGCAGCAGAAACCTCCCGGCTTCAGCGTGCGTTCCACTGCGTGGAACGCGGAAGTAAGTAATATAGCGCTTCCTGTGACGTCAGCGGCAGCAGAGCGGGTACATTCGGCGGCAAGGTATGCGTTCCACAGGGTGGAACGCTAAAGCGTATATAAAAAGGCGCCAGATTTAAAAATAGGCGCCGGCGTTCTACAAGTTGAAGTGAGCTTCACATTAACCAGGACGCAGGTGCATGCAAGTGAAACAGCCGGAGAGGAGGTCTGCAATGCCAGAGACAAGGGGTAAGTGCAGCAGTGCTGCAAAATCCCTATATACATATATCTACAGGAGATGTTCTATTTATATGATATATATATTTATATTTAAACAGAGGATGTGGATCCCAGGAGTGAGGAGACTGGGGTAAGTGCGCATAGCGCATATTACCTTTCTCACTTATTCCTAAGTCACTAAGATGTGCTCATTCTTATACTTAGGATAAGGAGACTCAACAGACATCCCTGTCAGTGGCAAAAAAGTCAGGCAAAGCACTGACAAAGTCCAGACGATGTTCCATATGTAATGCTAAATTACCAGAGGCACATAAAAAGGAATTATGCGAGTCCTGCATTTCCAGAGTTGTAAGAGAAGAACAACCATCATTACTATCTGAAATGAGGTCTTTAATCCGTGAAGAGGTACAAAATTCATTGGCTTCCATGACACAGCGGTACCCCTCCAGCCCAGGTCGGAGCCGTAAAAGGCCACGGTTGGATCTGGACCAAGATGATGATGAAGTGCTTTCTTAAGAAGAATCTGATGGTAGAAGTTCGGATCAAGAAGAAGGAGAGCTACCATTAGAGGAACAGGATCAAGGAAGAAAATTTCTATTCCATGTGGAAGAGACGGAAGATCTAGTGCAGGCGGTGAGAAATACAATGCAGATGAAAGAAGAACCGCGGCCGAAATCCAGACAAGATTTGATGTTTGGAGGACTGACATCACAAAGACAGACGGTATTCCCTGTGAGTGATCACCTCAAACAGATGATATTACAAGAATGGAAAGATGCTGAACGTAGACTGATAGTATCGCGAGAATTTAAAAGTCGTCTACCATTTGATCCAGAAGACATCAAGGCATGGGAGGAAATTCCGAAGATCGACGTGCCTATAGCCAAAGTTACTAAAAAAACGGCTATTCCATTCGAGGACTCTTCTAGTCTTAGAGACGCTATGGACCGCAAAGCAGATATTCTGTTGCGCCGTTCATGGGAGACGTCGGCAGCACTGATAAAAGCTAACATTGCAGCCACATCAGTAGCTAGATCAATGTATTTGTGGATGGGGCAGTTAGAGGAACATTTGGTGAATAAAACCCCACGGGCCGATTTAATTTCCTCCCTACCCATCATAAAATCTGCCACAGCCTTTATGGCGGACACATCAGCAGAATCTGTTAGATTTGCGGCCAGAAATAGTTCGTTATCCAATGCGACTCGTAGAGCTATATGGCTCAAATCTTGGTCAGGGGATAATGCATCAAAAAACAAATTATGTGCTATTCCCTTTTCAGGGTCCAAGGTATTTGGACAAGCATTAGACGATATTCTGGAATCCGCATCAGATAATAAAAAAGGTTTTCCTGAGGAAAAACCGAAAAAATTCCAGCCATTTCGGAAGAGACCTCCACCTCGAAGTTCCTATAAATTCAAGCAGCCAGAGTATAGAGAACAGTGGAGACCCAGCAGAGGTTCCTATAGAGGTGCCTATTCTCAGAACCGAAGGGGAAGAAACTCCCTGTTTGGGTCAAGCCCTAGATCTAGGAGACAATGACGCCATAGGTATAGGGGGGCAGGCTCAGTCTCTTTCTGGACAACTGGAAAGAAGTCACAAAAAATGCCTATGTCCTAAAAATCATTTCAGAGGGTTACAGGATAGAGCTCATATCCCCAGCACCACACAGGTGTATCCCACCTACCAAGGTGGCAAAAGATTCACCAATGTTCATAGACATTCTGAAGTTGTTCAGTTCTCAAGTTATAGTGCGGGTCCCCACAACAGAAATAGCCAGAGGTCACTACTCTTCACTATTCTCAATCCCAAAGCCATCAGGGGAAACACGCACAATAATAAACTTAAAACCATTGAACGTCTATGTAAAATACAAAAGATTCAGAATGGAATCAATAAAAACAACGGTCCATCTCATAGACAAAGATGCGGTAATGTGTACGCTCGACCTAAAAAGCGCGTATCATCAGGTTCCAATCCATGCAACATCTCAGGAGCTTCTGAGGTTTTCTGTAAAGTTTCCGGACCAAACCTGCCACCTTCAATTTCAAGGTCTCCCGTTCGGTCTGGCGTCAGCACCGAGGATATTTACAAAATTGGTGGCGGAAGTGGTGGCATACTTAAGAAACGAAGGAATTACAATAATTCCTTATCTGGACGATTTTCTGCTGGTAGCCAGAACAAGAAACATCTTAATCCTACACAGAGATCGAGCCATTGCAGTCCTAAAATATCTAGGTTGGGTCGTGAATCAAGAAAAATCTCACATGAAACCCGAATCTCGGAAGGTATTTTTGGGAGTTCTTCTAGATGCCACCACAAGACAATCCTTTTTGCCAAAAGAAAAACAGGTGTCAATAAGAGCATTAATCATGGAATTCATAAAGCACCAGGTCACTATAAGATCAGCCATGAAGGTCTTAGGGAAGATGACAGCCTGTATCACTTGCGTAAGGTGGGCACAGGCTCACTCAAGATTGCTACAGGATCAGGTTCTCTCGGCATGGGATCGACGTCAGTCATCACTGGACAGAGTAATCCACCTATCAAAGGCAGTAAAAAAGTCATTGCACTGGTGGACACAATACAGCAACCTAAGAGTGGGGGTTCCATGGACCTGTACCCCATGTGTGGTGATCACTACGGATGCCAGCCAGTGGGGTTGGGGAGCCCATCTAGAAGGATCATTCGTCCAGGGCAGATGGCCAAAGGATATCAGTCGAAGATCTTCAAACTACAGAGAGCTTTACGCTATTTGGGAAGCTCTAAGAAGGAATCACTCCCGCTTAAAAAACCAACATGTGAAAATCTTAACGGACAACATGACAGCAGTATCCTTCATAAGACACCAAGGAGGTCCCAGATACAAACCACTTCAGGAATTGGCACGGAAAATATTTTTTTGGGCAGAAAACACAGTCCTGTCAATCACAGCAGTCCACTTAGAAGGATCTCAAAACGTCCTGGCCGATTATTTGAGCAGGAAAGAAGTCTGTCCCACAGAATGGGAATTAAACCAAGAAATCTTTCACCAATTATGTCATCGCTGGGGGACTCCCAGGATAGATCTATTCGCTACAAGAAAAAATTCAAAGGTGGCCAGATTCTATTCCCTCAACCCTACGGACATACCAGAAGCAGTCGACGCCTTGAGTCAAACATGGGTCGAACCACTATCCTATGCTTTTCCCCCAATAGCACTCATTCCGAGGGTCCTCAGGAAGATTCAGGAAGACCAAGCAACAGTTCTGATGATAGTACCATTCTGGCCAAGAAGGAGCTGGTTTCCGTTGTTAGGAGCCATGGCGATGGACAGTCCAGTCAGTCTTCCTCTATGGAAGGACATGATTCATCAAGGACCAGTGTTACATCAAAACCCGGAACGATTGCACCTTTCAGCATGGATCCTGAGAGGGACATCCTGAAATCGCGAGGGTTATCTGATGAAGTCATCTCAACGATCCAAGCTAGTCGTAAACCAGTAACTTCATCAATTTATTACAAAATTTGGAAGAAGTTCTGTATGACAGGTGGCAGGTCGGCCGGAATGTCAGAAAACCCGGATGTGCCCAGAGTTCTGGATTTTCTCCAATCGGGATTCAATATGGGGCTGAGACCTAGTACCCTTAAAGTACAAATTTCAGCACTTAGCACATTTCTGGATTATCCATTAGCCTCTCATCCGTGGATAATGAGATTCATAAAAGCTGTCCAGAGATTACGTCCCACAGTTAGGCAATTAACTCCCCCTTGGGATTTAAATTTAGTACTCCGAGCCCTATGTAAAGATCCGTTTACCCAGAAAGATGACATGCCCATTGCAATAAGAACTTGGAAAACAGCCTTTTTGGTAGCTATTACGACAGCCAAAAGAGTAGGGGAAATACAAGCTCTGTCAATTAGGGACCCATACCTCCAGGTTCGTGAGGATCATATAATCCTAAAACTAGACCCATCATTTATTCCCAAAGTAGCTTCAGTACAAAACAGAAATCAGGACATAATTCTACCCTCCTTTTGCAATAAACCCTCTAATATAAAAGAACAATCTTTACATTCTCTTGATGTCAGACAGGCAGTACTAGATTATTTAGAGGCCACTAGTACTTGGAGAAAGGATCCCAATCTTTTTGTCCTGTTTGGGGGTAAAAATAAGGGTAAAAAAGCATCCAAAACATCTATAGCTAGATGGATCACTACAGTAATTTCAAAAGCCTATGTGTCAGAAGGGGTAGATTGTCCTGTGGGAATAAAAGCCCATTCAACTCGGGCCATTTCAGCGTCATGGGCCGAACGGGCAGGGGCATCATTAGAACAAATTTGTAAAGCTGCGACTTGGGCCAGTGTGAACACATTCTGTAAACACTACAAATTGGATGTGTTAGCAAACCAACAAATGTCTTTTGGGAGAAAGGTTCTCCAGGCAGTTGTCCCACCCTAAAGGAGTTTCTTTGGTATTCTCCAGCGTGCTGTCAGGGGGACGTCCTGGAAAATGGGTATTATACCTACCGATAATTCGGTTTCCAGGAGTCCATCCTGACAGCACCGTTACTTCCCCCCCTTATGTATACTATGTCATATGCTGTAAATATGATTTGGTTAATAAAATTCAATTGGTATCTATCCATGGTGTGGTACTTGTCAAAACACTAAAGGAAAGGGGGCGGAGTGGGACCTTTTAACCTCTCGTGTTGTTTCCTGTCCCAGCAAGGAGGAGGAGGACGTCCTCCAGCGTGCTGTCAGGATGGACTCCTGGAAACCGAATTATCGGTAGGTATAATACCCATTTTTTTGAGTATTTGCAATTTCATGCATTGTGTAGCGCCCTGGTTCTTGTTTTGATTGTACTGGACAATAGTACTGCTCCTGAAAATCCTTTCTGACAAACAGGGATTCCTGACATGTGGTGTAGGGGAGCCTGCCAACACTTCCCTGTAGGTCACATCCTGTCATGGGAGCATTTCACTCTTGTGCAAAATTCTCTCACTTCAATCCGTCATACGCATGGTGCGAGTGTTGTGCGTTTTCTCGCACCCATTGACTTGCATTGGCGAGTCTCGTCCGAGAATCACAGCAATACGCAGCATGCTGCGATTTTTCTCAGCCGAGCGAGTTCTCAGTCCGATTTCGGATGAGAAAAAAAAAACGCAAATGAAATGACACCTAATGAATAACATTGGTCCGAGTGCAATCCGATTTTATCGGATTGCACTCGTCCTTTTTCCTCGCAAGTGGAAAGGGTCCCTAAAAGCGGAAATCTAAATGTAGGAACCTCAACATCCCATGATTCTGAAACATGCGCTGCAGGACCCTCAGGTAGGCCAGTGAGTAATGAACCAAATTTATTACGGGTTTGTGACACTAAAGCTACAACACAGCTTAAAGTTGAGAAACGTCCGCGTAACTCCACAACACGCCCAATAAAACACAAAAAGCTGAAAACTCGAGACAGTATATCCGCATACAAACTATGGCCCCTAGACATATAAAGTATTTGACAACCTATACAGACATACCATGACACTTAATGCGCACAATCATTTAGCTTAACTGCTGGATCGCTGTACAGAACTGTCCGCACAGCGCCCGGATAGAGCCGCCATTTCAGAAATAATGGCTTTAGAGCCTCTGTACACTGTGGCTATTGAAGCTGTTAAAATCCTGCTAAGGGCTCGTATATTATGACTAGGCATGATGGGTCGCGGTATGAAATGCAGAACCACGCGTAAAGGCTTTTTCAATAAACCACACATCATAAATCAAAATGTACGTTAAAGAGGCGAAAAAACTAAATAGGGTAAAATTCTCTGCTATTCACTCAACAAGCAAGCGCTCACCCCACAGAACAATACAACTCTTCAGGTTTCACCGACAGACGTCACCGAGACAACAGATCGCAAATAGGGTTGAGCGAAACGGATCAAACAAATTCAAAAATCGCCGACTTTCGGCAAAGTCGGATTTCATGAAACCCGACCCTAGTGTGGGATCGGCCATGCGGTCGGCGATCAGCGCGCCAAAGTCGCGTTTAGCGCCATTTCTCAGCCAATGAAGGAGGACGCAGAGTGTGGGCAGTGTGATGACATAGGTCTCGGTCCCCACCATCTTAGAGAAGGGCATGACAGTGATTGGCTTGCTTCTGCGGCGTCACAGGGGGTATAAAGGGGCGTGCACGCTGACCGCCGTCTTACTTCTGCTGATCTGAGAATAGGGAGAGATTGCTGCAGCTTTGTCAGAAGGGCTATAGTTAGGGAGGGAAGATTAACCCCCAAACCACTTGTGCTGTA
The DNA here is from genome assembly GCF_051348905.1 of Ranitomeya variabilis. NCBI lineage: Eukaryota > Metazoa > Chordata > Amphibia > Anura > Dendrobatidae > Ranitomeya > Ranitomeya variabilis. Next base: position 194,690,449 of record NC_135238.1, read on the forward strand.
GCGATTTCCACTGTCCACCACCACCTTTGTTTTGCAGGGACAGTGGAGGCTATATCTTTGTGCATCAGCTCTGTAGCTTATTAGGCTGCCTTATAAGGCTCCCAGATAGCTGCATTGCTGTTTGCACCGCTGCTGTGCAAACCAACTGCTTTTTTAAAAGCAAAAATCCTGTTGCTCCTTTCTGCAGTTATCTTGTTTATTTGTCCACACTTGTGTGCAGCAGTCCTTTTTGTTGCTGCCATACTTGTCCTGAGATCATTGTAGGGAGATTGAAAAAAATCCAAGGACTGTAATACAATTTCAGATATCTTCCAGCCACTTGCTGCCACTTACATTGCATTGTGTTACACACTGTGCCTGAGTTGTTGTGCTGTCTCCCCCCCCAAAAAAAGTGAGATTCAAATTCTCACAAAGTAGATATACCTCAGTCCTCTTAGTTTGTTGTGTATCAGGCAGCCACTTGCTGCCACTCACATTGCGTAAAATACACTGGGCCTGAGTTTGGGTGCAGTCTCCCCCCAAAAAAGGGAGATTTAATTTGCCACTAAGTGGATCTACGTCAGTTCTGTTAGTTTGTTGTATATCTTCCAGCCATGTTCTGACACTTACATTGTGTAGTGCAATACACTGGGCCTGGGCCTGAGTTTTGGTGCATACTTCCCCCCAAAAAAGGGAGATTTAAATTCTCAACAATTTTATATACACCTTCTACCTTGTTTTACAGTACCATATAACGGTTGTTATTTTAGTTACATTTTCCCAAAAATGAGGAAGTCTGGTGGAAGACGCCGTGGGCGGTCGATGCCAGCTGGTAATGATGGTGGTGGAGCATCTGGTGGTAGTGTGAAAAGCACAATAGCACCTAAGGCTGAAGGTGTTGAGCCAGCATCATCGTCTGGCTACACAAGGCCTCGAAGGCTCCCTTATCTGGAAGTAGGTAAATCGCTTTTAAAGCCGGAGCAGCAGGAAAAAGTTTGGGCTTTCCTTGCTGACTCAGCCTCTAGCTCTTTTGCCTCCTCTTCCGAAAGTTTGAAATATAAAAGCAGCGAGTCATCAGTGGATGCTCCCGGTCAGGAACAAGTCGCTTCCTTGTGTCCTTCACCCAAACCAAAAGTGAAGGATGCGGCAGGCAACACTACAGGCTACTCCATGGAGCTCTTTAAACGTACCATGCACTACCAAAGAGTTATGGTCCCCTTTTTCTTGAACTGCAACTCCGATTTTGTGATTTATGTTATTGAATGCCCCTGCAGAAAACATGTCGGGAGAACTACACAAGCATTACACCTCCGACTTAATTCGCATTGATATAATATAAAAAATGGTCTCCTTACCCATGGCCTTTCTAGGCACTATACCTTGGTACATAATAAAGATTTTAAACCCCTAAAAATTAGTCCTATTGATCATATCCCAGCACATGTCCATAATAGAGTCATGAAGCTGAACAGAAAAGAGGTTTATTGGTTTTACCAGCTAGGCAGCCTGAAACATCATTGTCTTTATGAAATTAATGAAGTTTTTATCTGATTTTTGCAGGCTTTTAATGTATGTCGGCAGCCAATTTTTTCATATATATTTTTATATTTTTTATATCAATTATATATTTATTAACATTTTATATATTTTTGTAGAACTAAAAATTACCTTAATGATTTTAATACTAAGTTTTAATGGCTGTAAGGTTTTGCTTATATTTATATATTATGTTTATGTGCTTCTTCTTTGCCTAAATCATTAGGTTTCAGTGCCTTTCTGGGAAGCCAAACCCCTTTTCGCGCTCTGCTGGTGCTTGAACCCGTCAGCTTTATTCCATATGACTGGGGGAGCATTTGTCCTCTGGACTATCCATGAATTGATCAGATGTGCCCATTTTTTTCTCTCTCTCCTAGTGAAGTGATCTTCATTTGGTGTATGCTCCAGTGTTTTATCTCCCAGTTTCTTAATTATTTCTTTGTGTTATGACATACTCCCAAATAATTTGACAAACATTTCCACTTTTAATATAAATTTTTTTTTCATATTTATTAATAGTGTTGAGCGATACCTTCCGATACTCAAAGGTATAGGTATCGGATGGGATCGGCCGATATCCAAAAAATATCGGATATCGCCGATACCCATGCAAGTCAATGGGACACAAGTATCGGAAGCTATCCTGGATGGTTCCCAGGGTCTGAAGGAGAGGAAACTCTCCTTCAGGCCCTGGGATCCATATTCATGTAAAAAATAAAATATAAAAATAAAAAATATGGATATACTCACCCCTCCGAAAACCCTGGCTGTCACCGCTGCAAGCGGTCAGGTGACCGGTCACATGAGCGGTCACGGACCAATCACAAGACCGCGACGTCATCGAAGGTCCTTCACCCTCTGCATTCTTAGGAACGGAGGCAGACGCTTGCAGCGGTGACAGCCAGGGTTCTCAGAGGGGTGAGTATATCCATATTTTTTTTTTTTCTTTATTTTTTACATGAATATGGATCCCAGGGCCTGAAGGAGAGTTTCCGCTCCTTCAGACCCTGGGAACCATACGCACCGCACACGCCGAAGACGGTAAGACCGACTGTTTGGTTGTGGAGGCTACAGCGGCATCCACCTTTGGCACCTTCGACCAGGTATTTAGCTCCTCGTCGCTGAAGGGATAGCGTCTTTTAGAGGATGATGGTAGAAAACCTCTATTTTGCTTATCCCACTCTTTTTTTACTATTTCTTTAATAGTTTTTATGACGGGGAAGGACCTACGTTTCCTCTGTCCTAACCCCGCGAACATGATGTCCTGAGCCGATTTACTTTCTTTCTCATCTGAGCACCCCATCGTGCTTCTGACAGATTTTATTAAATTGTCCACACTGCTGTTGGGAAGACAAAGCCCCCTTTCAGTCTCGGATGAGCTCGGCTGGGATTCCGCTTCGCCTGAGGATATACATACGTCCTCTGACTGTGAACTGACTGGAGATTTGGACCTACTAAGCTGACGGGTACTGGTGGTACTAGTCTGCGCCAACCCCTGCATTTCTTCCCGGATCATAGCTCTGACATCTGATGGAGTCATTATGTTTTCCTGCCGTAAGGTTTGCATGATACACTCCGAACACGGTTTTTTAACATAATCATCCGGGAGGGGCTGCGTACATAAAGCACATTCCTTGTGCTTGGATTTGTGTGTCCTTTTCTTAGTCTAGGAAAGATACAGGAGGAACATATATCAGCATATAGGAAGAGACTCTTTCAAAAACTCACCCAGTGAAGCTGACAGGTACCGGTTCTGGAGGCGGATTTCGTTTGGTGGTAGAACCCTTCTCTGGAGGTCGACCACCACTCTTTGTGCTGCTCCTAGCGCTTCTCTCCTTGCTAGGAGAACGCTGTTGCACTGCGGGCAAGTGCGCATCGTCGGCCGGTGAAGCCATCTTACACACACCGGCCCGACGCTAGCGCTGCATTTTTAAATCTGCCGCCCATTCTCCTGCCTCCCCGGACCAACCCGGAAGTGCTCCAGCGACTTCCGGGTTAGACGCGCCGCTCTCAATCACCATGCGGCGGCTAGGGATATTAAGCCGGCCGCAGCAGCGCGCGCGTCCTCACGGTGCCGGGCGGACCCACGGTGACCGGACCCGGACCGTGGATGCTTGGCCAGACGAGGGGGGAGGCTGCAAGCAGGGGCTCCCCTGCCGCTGCTTCTGGAACCGCAGCCCCTGCCGTTCCCTCAGATACCGACGCAGGCGGGTGCATGGCCCAGGGATCCTCTTCATCTGTAGGTAAGCCGGGTCCCTGTAGGAACAGGAAACCTAAACTGAGGAGGAGAGGGGACCGCCTCCTTTTATTCTGTAGGTTTCCTGTTCCTATGGGGCGGATCCCTCTCTCTCATGTGGGGTGCTGTCGTGGCGAAGGGTAAAAATAGTGCCAGACTCCCTGAATACAGAACCCACAGACTATTATATGTCCTGCATCATGATAATCATTACGGAATAAAAAAAATATAATAAGATTCATTCGTTTAAAGTGCAGTTCTGCATTTCATCACAAAAATAACTCGTGAATACTTTTGCGCCGCATGTCAAAGGTTGGATTGCACTGATACAGTTGCAGACCAGATGCAATGTCCTTGCTGTCAGGTATTTTGTCATTCAGAGAGATACTTAGAATTCCACAGAAATCTCGCTGAGTCCGACTGGTCATTTTGTAAACTTAAGAATTTTTCTGCATGCGATGCTATTGTTGTGTCCCAAAGCATGTATGACAAACACCGCTGCATCGCTGTTTGATGCACCATTTGCAGCATTCTGGTTAACAGATTCGATAATCATCTATGTTACATGGAGTACTATATACCAAAGAAATCTACAGAGCGATACATCTTTTACAATTTTGAATGTACGCAAGAGATGGGAACACCAGCCCAATTACGTTTTTGCCAGTTTGAGGGTAAGACGTGTACTACCGACTTTGCACATTTTTTTTTTTTTTTAAACAAAGGGAGGGTATGTAGGTTACACTTTTATAGCTCACAGAACTGCTCGATATGATTCCTACTTTATCGTTAAAGAGCTGATCCGTGAGAAGCTATGCGTCAACATGATAGCACAAGGTGGCCGTCTCTTGTGCATATCATTACCCGATTTAGACATGAGATTCATGGACTTTAAATTAAAAAAAATAAATAAAATAATGTGGAAAGTTACCCTTAGCGCCTGAAAATCCTATAGCTTGTGGCAACTTACCGAGCTTCATGGGAATGAGATTTAAACACTGATGAAGATCAGACCTATGTAGGTCCTATGCCAGCTGCTAGCTATTATGGCGTAGAGTACATGACCCATAGTGAGATAAAGGAATTCACAACACGGTACGAATCGGTGAAAAGCAAAACGTTTTATTTGCAAGCAGAGCTCAAGATAACTGTCAACAGGACAAAGGTCTTGAGACGCATCTGTGTTGTGTATCGCAAGCACGTCATAGAAATGACCGCCAAAAAACAAATACAATTCTGTAAGCGCAAAATAAATTTACTGAAAAACTCATCAGCATAGATCCGTTTCAGCTCATGACACTAGCATCGGTTTGTTTGGCCATGTACCACTTTAAATTTCTCCCCGAAGACAAAATAGCCATTTTGCCAGGGATTAATGACAAAAAGCACAAACGTTACTCATCTCCTGCTATTCAATGGTTAAAGGGAACCTGTCACGACCAGTTTTGGGTCATATGGGCAGGGTTTTCGGGTGTTTGATTCACCCTTTCCTTACCCGCTGGCTCCATGCTTGCCGCTGTCCTCGGGAGTACATGCCAGCGCAAGGCAATATTGCCTTGGCAGGCGGGTACTACTGAGGACACCGCAGGAACTTTAATCCAATATTGCAGCCAGCATGGAGCCAGCGGGTAAGGAAAGGGTGAATCAAACACCCAAAAACCCTGCCCATATGACCCAAAACTGGTCCGGCCATATTCAGGTGACAGGTTCCCTTTAATGTAGGTAGCGCATACAGGAAACCTAGATCTGCAACACGCTTTGAAAGGCAGCGAGAAAAGAGTAGGAAGCTTTTCTAGATGGCTATGCATTAGTCAACGGACGCTCATGGCTTTTGAATTTCAGGGTTGTTTTTACCACGGTTGTCCCGTTTGCGAGTTTGTTCGTGTCATTCTCGTTATAGCAAAGACCACTTCTGGTTAAGGACAATTATACCGCATGTTTTGAGGTGAAGAAACGTTTCTTTAACAGTGGTTCGAGGTCAGTGTATTGTGGGAGCACGAATGGCAAGAGATGGTTGAAAAAAAAAAAAAAAACTGCCCTACAAGCGTTCCTGCGCCACATGCAGTTCTGAGTCATTAGAGCCTCATGACGCTCTTTGTGACGGTTTGATGGCATTAGTTCGACCCCCCCAAACAGGAACCCGGTGAAACTAGAGAGTACTACTATTTCACCAGTTTATACTCATAAATCAATAAAACAAAAGTGTACCCCGTAGCACTTCCTAAAATAATCTATGGCCACTTTGGCTATATCAAGCAGTACTTTGGTATCGCCAAAGTGAAAGTCTACCAGACCAGGGATTAGTTTTTCCCTGTGCTCCCTGTTAAAATGAACAAAAAAAAAAAAAAATTGATCTTTACCCCCTCTGTCAGACATGCGCTTTGCATTCAGAAGCTGCTCCCTGCGCTCATTCGGAAGAAGAGAGGGCACTGACTGGTACGTGATGCATGATAGAGTTCGAAATGGCAGTGGAGAAGGGTTATAGGCTCGCACACATTTACGAGGTGTGGCATTTTGAGGAGACTATGACCGATCTTTTTGCACAATACATCGATTTACTTCTTAGACACAAACAGGAAACCAAGGGTTATCCTGCATGGTGCACGGCCGATACCAAGAAAAAAAGACTATGTAGCTGCCCATCTTGAAAATGAAGGTATTAAGTTGGACCCCGATCATATAGAGCCAAATTTAGCTAAAAGACAAAACCCTAAACTATTCATAAGCTCAATGGGGAAAGTTTGCGCAGCGCTCTAATTTACCCACCACCAGCGTCGTGAACAACGCTTATGAACTCAGAGTACGCATTTCTTCCGTACTATGAGGTTTCAGAGTTAAAGTTTAACAGTGACAATACAGCGACTGTCAATTGGAAATAAACTAAAGAACACTGCACACAAAAACACCAACATTTTCATTGCATGCTGCATGACAGCACCCTTCTAAACAAATTGCAGGAGTGGTGTCTACCACGACACAGACTCCATCATTTTTCTAAGTCGTGACAGCCTTAAGAGACTACCAGGGTGAACTCACATCACAGAATTAGTATCTGCCGGGCTGAAAACTTACAGATACAAATTAAACAGGGGTGACACTGTCTTGAAGGTGAAAAGCATAATGCTTAACATCGCTAACACTGGCGCTCTCAATTTCGAGAGTCTTAAAAACTTAGTGTTAGCCTACAAGTCCTCTACAGATCCTGAAAATACGCTCGTTGTAGAGTAGAATGGTATTGTGTGGATCAAAAAGTACTGGGACATTGTAACTCGACCCCTACGCTAAACTCAACGCTGCGTCAATACCAAGAGGCAGTTTGATGACTTTACTTCTTTACTCTATGGTTTTTAGCACTGAATTCCCTTTTTTTCAAACCTGATGTACCTTTATCTCTGTATCATGTTCATGTTCTGCACCTGTAGCAGACTACAGCACCATCAAAACGACTAACACAGCTATAGACAGTTGTGAAGTATAAAGAGAAACGTGATCAGGGAATTTACACCAATGCACCACAGTTTAGACTAGAAGTGGGGTGGACTTCATGTCAGAAGGTCCACCTATCAAGGCCTGACATATGAGCCCACAAGATGGGTGGAGAATGGCTGGTCATGGGGGGATGTAACAGGCTGATCAGGGTTGCTTCTGGGGTGAGGACGGAACTGATGTAACAGGTATTGACACAGAGGGGTGGAGATTGAGGATAGGAGGGGAGGAGTTTAGACCTGAAGTGGGGCAGGCTTAGTGTTAGGTGTCAAAAAGGGGTGGGGTACCTGTCAAACCAGAAGTGGGCGTTTTGACGAAAGGTGGGTGCTCTTACTGCTGACCATAATATACCAAACAGGTCACCAATAGTTATCTGATACATTTTCAAAGCTCAGCCATTTTTAATTATCAGCATGAGAAAAAAGAAAAACTTGTCTGATGTATACTAGCGTGTGAGTGAGCCTTTTTGAAGGAGTGGTGAAAGCATTCTACAAGTGCAAATCAACATAAAACTACATTTACCACGGTTAGGTCATTAAAAAAATTGCTCAAAAGTATTAATGTGTAGAGCAGGGGTGTCAAACTGCATTCCTCGAGGGCCTCAAACCATGCGTGTTTTCAAGATTTCCTTAGCATTGCACAAGGAGCAGGAGTCATTATCTGTGCAGGTGGTTAAATTATCACCTGTGCAATACAAGGAAATCCTGAAAACATGACCTGTTTGCGGCCCTCGAGGAATGCAGTTTGACACCCCTGATGTAGAGCATTTATACTGCACTATGACACCTTTAACATCTGAAATTCCAAAAAAAGTGTAAAAATTATATAATATATTGTACACATTAGGACAAATTTCTTGTTACTAGTGCAAAACTAACAATGTAGCCAACAACTGACTAATCCTATGAAATAATTTTCAGAAACATTGCAGTTAACTGAACACCCATGACAGAAGATGTTAGCATTTGGTAGTAGATCATCACCTGGAAGAACAGAAGATCAGTTACATTTTTGAGTGGATCTTACCCGACATTTATCCAATTTAGAATCTGGTCTAGAATTCCAAGTTTACTGTAACCAAACCATTGCCTCCTAATCTCAGTCACTTGACCCATCTTCATTTTGGAGGTGATCTTAAAGGCACAATTTTAAAGGTCACAAATATCTGATCCAACTTCATAGCTCAGTGATCTAGGTTGCTCTTGGTGACCATCTTTAATTATAGAAATCTTGATAGTTTCCATTCTGTGACCACTTTAGTGGGAATTCTACTTACAATGTTAATCCTCATTTTCCTTTTCCAACTCAGTCTGGGCCTACCACTGGTAGGGAATTCTAATTTCACACAGTGGTTATAACCCAAAATATTGAACCTCTCATTTCTGCCACTAAAATTTCCAAACCGCTCTTCAGAAACCAAAATAAGCTTCAACAGCGCAAAAAAAATAAATAAACTCCACCTCTTCCATACCACACAAGTCTTCTAAAGATAAGGGTACATACCGCAATCCTTCTGAAGATTCAGTTAATACCTTGAGTCTTGGTCTCCCTTTAAAAGAGAAGACAAACAAGCCCCTAATAAACCCTCCCAAACAACTCCATCAGGGAAAATTAAAACCAAAGAAACCACAATAATCATGGAGAATACTGATGGCATGGAAGCTCCTCAACTCCAAAAGAAGAGACCCAGGAAGCTGTGGGGAAAATTTACTTATGAAGCATCAGATGGGGAATCAGATGATTACTCCCCTAACCAAGCCCTGAAAAATCACATTTCAAAAAAAGATACCATAACTTTCCCTTATCTCCCTAAAACTAAAAAGGAAACCATTGAAATGTATGTCAAACCTAACCAGCAAGATTGGTGAAAGCATGGCAATCAACTTAGAAAAAACAAATAAAATTCAAAAGTGTCCTATTTTTAACAAAAAAAAACCTTGAAAAAGAAAAAAAAAAAAAAAATGAAAAAGGTGGAAAAAAACACGACTGAAAATATAACAAAAGACAGATATTTCAGAATTACAGAAATTGAAAGCTAAAGTAGCAGACATTGAGGATAGGATCAGAAAGAATAACCTTAAAATTCTGGGCATTCCTGAAAGTATGTCCAATAACAAACTTTCTGATTAAGTCCAGGCAGTTTTTTTTTTTTTTAAATGATTCTTAGGGTATGCGCACACGCTGCGGATTTTGCTGTGGATCCGCAATAGTTTTCCCAAAGTTTACAGTACCATGTAAACCTATGGGAAAAAAAAAATGCTGTGCACATGCTGCGGAAAAATCCGCGCGGAAGCGCAGCGGATTTTCCGCAGCATGTCAATTCTTTGTGCGGATTCCGCAGCGGTTTTACACCTGCACCAATAGGAAACTGCAGTTGTAAAACCGCAGTGGAATCCACAGAAGAAACCGCGATAAAATCCGCAGTGGTTTTGCACTGCGGATTTTCCAAATGCGCTGCGGAAAAATCCGCAGCAGAATCCGCAACGTGTGCACATACCCTTACTTTTACCAACCTAGACTTAATTGATAGAATTCATCGCCTCCCCAAACCGGCCAATATACCAGCTGATCTCCTAAGAGATACAATCTTACGCATCCACTTTTATCACGCATCCACTTTTATCACATAAAAGAACAAATTCAAGATTTTATTAAAACAGAAAAGACTTCCAGAACCCTACAGTCATCTGAAGCTCTATGCTGCTCTATCAAAAGCAAAATTAGAACGAAGGAAGCTTTCAAATCGGTTATGGCTTTGTTTAGAGACTGGTAGATCCCTTACAAATGGGGCTTCCCCCTAAAACTGCTGGTCATTTGTAGAGGCAAAACTATTCCGCTTTTCTGTCCTGATGACGGTTCAGAGTTCCTGATTTCAATCAACAGCTGCGCACACAAAGCCTAATCCCTCTCTGGGAACTAACAATGTCACCTGAAAATTAACCATTTTACATTCCCACAGGATTTATTTCCTTTACAGTTACTCATCTTCTGACTAATTATTTTCAAATGATAAAATAGTCAACTCTCTGAATTGATCTGTGATCTGCTTTTTTTCTACAAAATTAAACAACTGAATGAACATCCTCCAAGGCCGGTGATTTCATAATTTTTGCCAGGGGTTGTGCAACTCATAACTAAATAATGCTTTACACAAAAAAAAAAAAAAATATATGATCTCTTCAGCCCTAAATATTTTTTTTTAAAAGAAAATACCTCGGACTCACATAACCCATTTGTAATCTGGAATACCCACAAGGCCGTAGTTAGGGGGATCCTTATCCAAATCTCCTCTAAAGTAAAAAACCTAAATAGAGAAAAAAAAATTAAAGAATTACAGACTAATAAGGAATTAAGAACTACTTCAAGCAAATAGAACCACTCCCTGCCCCACAATTCAATCAGAACTGACTAAAACTTAGCAGATAATAATCGCCTTCAGGTCTTGACTCTTGACTGATTCAGCTGTTAACTTTAAAATTCAAGCATTACACCTCTTTCAATAAACCTTCCAAATATATGTCTAATAGCATTCAAAAAATAGATTTTACTAAGTTATTTCACCTAATGGCAACTTCTCCACCCCCAGGATTTAGTCAATTTGCAGAGTTTTATAATAATCTATACAACATTAATCAATTCAATATGACTAAAAAAGATTATATTGATTCATTTTTATCAGCTGTTAATCTTCCTAAATTATCCCTCGAGAACTTAAAACTGCAGGAGTTTTAAAAGATTTTAGTAGTTTTATAGTCTGAGTTCTTCAATATTGAAGGGAGCAGAAATGAGTTCTAAGTTCTCAGGGGATAATTTGGGAAGATTAACAGCTGATAAAAATGAATTAATATCTTTTAGGATGGCACATTGGATTATGATTAATGTTGTATAGATTACTATAAAACTCTGCAAATGCATTGACTATATACTGAGGGTGGAGAAGTCGCCATTAGGGGAAATAATTTGGTCAATTCTATTTCTATTTCTTATTTTTTGAATGCGATTAGACATAATTTGGAAGGTTTATTGAAAGAGGCGTAATGCTTGAATTTGATGTTTTAAAAGACGAATCACAGGAGGAGATAATCGCCTTCAGGTCTTAACACTAGAACTACTGATGGAGTCATTTTGACTCCTTTCGTTTTTTATTTCTCTTCTGTGACTACATTTTTCAGAATTCCGGCTTGAAACTTGGTGACTTTTCCTCAAATATGATGTGAAAAAAGATTGTGAGAGAATAAATAATTTTGGTAAAAAATTTGCGCGTTTTTTTCAAAATTTACCAAGAACTACTGAAGGGAGTCATTTTGACTCCCTACTATATTTTGAGGTCCTTTTGTCACTAAATGTTGCTATAAAGTTTTGTGCATAATTTTTTCACTCTGTCTTATTTACCCTGATGTTCATATAGATGTAGTTCAATTTACATGTCAACTTTTCACATTTTCCTTGTGTTTTACCTGCTTGTATTACTGTGTAATGCTGAACAAAATAGTTGTTTACTCTAGGCTCTTATCTTATGCTAATGAAGGGTGGCGTTTTTCTAAGGTCCTAGCAGGAGACAGTATTCTGGATAGTAACTTTACTTTCAGTTCAGCTGAAGAGACAAAGAGAACAGACGCAGACATACGAGCTCTGAAGACTCATACAGGTATGAATTGTTATGAAATAGTTTAGCTGTCTGTCAACTGATTCAGCCCACCTACTTTTGAAGGTGGCAGAACAGTTATTTCTTTTAGTTTTCATTTCATTTCTATTTTTCAGCAGGGAACTATATAGAATTATGGAATTTGTGAGGAATATGGAGAGAAGACGTTTGATAAAGCCTCAGGATATTCTGGCTACTTTGCAATCCATACCGGAGGATGAATCGGAATCCGAATTGCAGGAACATGTATTTGATTCTGACAGTGATGAAGATTTCATTCCTCAGAACATATCAAGTGAATCTGAAGACTCAGAAGGAACAAATCCAGAAGGTAAGTAGTTATGTGTATTTATTTGTTCTTCCACACACTGAGTTAGGGCCTGTGCACACTAGCAGAATTCTGGCTGAATAGCCATCTGGATATTCTTGCCGCAATACAGGCCGTACCTGCCCGCTCATGCCTGAAGCTCCGCTCCGAACCCCGGGCTGGAGCCGCTGTCAGGGACAGAGCAGCGCTTGCTTACGCGCGAGCACGGCTCCGTCCCAGACAGCGGCTCCAGCCCGGGGTTCGGAGCGGAGCTTCAGGTATGAAACTCCGGTCTGTACCTGAGCGGGCAAGTACGGGCCGGATTGTGGTGAGAATATCCGGTCGGATATTCCACTGCTAATCCAGCCAGTGTGCACGGACCCTTACAAAACAAAAATTCTAAATATTCATCAACTTTTTTCCAGATATTCCAAGCACATCAACTGGGGATCGGGCTCATGCAGTTATGTTGCTTCTTGACCATCCTCCTGGTCGTGGACAGAAAAAAATCAGCAAAGCGTCCCAGAAATGAAAGAACAACAGATAACGATGGCGGCGAAGGTAATGCAACAACAAACACCAGAGAAGGCGAATCTGAAGGAATACTAGTTTCAGCGGATGGTATTTAATGGAAACCTGTTGAAATTGGACAACACTTGCCTGGTAGGCGTGACAGCCAAAATATTCTTTGAGAAGCACCTGGCCCTACAGGATATGCCAGAAGAAATATCATTATCGATAGTCCTTTGAGCGCATGGCGTTTATTTTTTGATTCATATATATTGACACATATAAAGAACTGTACGCTTGCAGAAGCATGCAGGAACAATAATTTACAGTTTACTCTATCTGATGAGGAGCTAGATGCATTCATTGCGATATTCTATGCTCATGGAATATCTGGCACGAACCGTCACTCGATTAGCAGTATTTGGTGTAATGACTGGGGAATACCGTTTTACAAAGCGACAATGTCTAGGGACTGCTTTGTTGAAATTATGAGGTTTCTCAGATTTGATGAGAAATCTACTCGATCGGAGTGACTGCAAACGGACAAATTTGCTCTATTTTCTACTGTGTGGGACAGGTTTATTGCAAATTGTATTGCGTGTTACAAACCTGGCCCATACATAACGGTGGATGAGCAACTTTTCCCAAGCAAAACTAGGTGTCCATTCACGCAGTACATGCCTTCCAAACCAGATAAATATGGCCACAAATATTGGCTAGCTGTTGATAAGGAGAGCAAATATCTGGCAAATGGCTTCCCTTATCTAGGCAAAGATGACACACGCCGTGCTGAGGACCATTTAGCTGACCATGTGGTAATGAAGTTATTGGACCCGTTTTTGAAAAAAGGTCGCAATGTTACAACCGATAATTATTTTACTTCAGTAAAATTAGCTAAACAGCTAAAAAGCAAAGGAACAACCATCGTGGGAACACTGAATAAGATAACGCAAGAAGTGCCTAAAGAAATAAAATCCATGAAAGAGGAATTGTACAACACTAAAGTGTTTAGAAATGAAGACAATTTTACACTTACAGTATATCAAGGAAAGCCCAACAAAAATGTTGTCATTTTGAGTTCCGTCCATCCAGATGTTGTTGTTGCGTCTGATTCCGCTAAAAAAACTCCAGAAACGGTAAAGTTTTACAATGAAACAAAATATGGAGTAGATGTAGTGGATCACATGGCACGTAAATATACCACACGAACATCCACAAGGAGATGGCCTGTTCATGCATTTGAAAATGCCTTAGACCTTGCGGGTATAAATGCATGTATAATATTCAAGGAGATTACCCACCAAAAAATGTCACGCAAGGCATTTTTGCAAACGCTTGTGAGAGAGTTGAGTGGTCCTTATGTCACAGATAGGGAAAAGGGTTCCACATCCCAAGTTTCTACATGTTCAGAAGTGATGGTTCAAACAAAATTTTGCCAGATCAAAGAAAAGTGCAAGAAAAATAGATCTGTCGGCAATTGTAAGACTTGTGGTAAGTTATTGTGTGGGCAATGTACTGCCATAAATCAAAGGCAATGCCTAAAATGCGAAACACCAAATGTTTAGAAGGTGAATTCTGCGCCATATTTTCATTTTTATGCTCCTCCACCTACATTTTCTCTGCTTTTTGTTCTTCAGTTGTTGTTTATATGTGTGCACTTGAATAAAAAAAAAATGTTTGAAAAACGTCTATTATAATTATTGTTATTTTCTGTAGAAAAATAAGAAAAGCAGAAAAAAAACAATCAAAAGCATTACTGTTGGATCTCACAATAATAAATTACAAAAAATATAATTATTAATAAATAACCACAAATGAAACTCTAAAAATAAACGAAAACAAGCAAGGAGTCAAAATGACTCCTTTCAGTAGTTCTAGGCGGGGTCACGAGTCCAGTAGTCCTAGTTTAAGTTTAGTCAGTTCTGATTGAATTGTGGTGCAGAGAGTGGTTCTATTTGCTTGAAGTAGTTCTTTAGTCCTTATTAGAGTCTGTAATTCTTTAATTTTTTTCCCCTCTATTTAGGTTTTTTTATTTTAGAGGCGATTTGAATAAAGATCCTTCTAACTACGGGCTTGTGGGCATTCCAGATTACTAATGGGTTATGCGAGTCAGAGGTATTTTCCTTGAAATAGAAAAAAAAAAAAAATTAACATGAATAATTCTCAGATGGAAGTAATCAAGAAAATATCCCCTTGGAGTTGGGCTGAGAGGGAATTTACCGATTTGGGACTGAAGTTCACCAGAAATATTGACTCTGGTCTCTAATTAAAAAATTCTAATAAACTCCATTATTAAAGACCTATCCTTTTATGGAGAAAAACAAGTCAAATCTATCATACTTCCTAAGATTAAGCATGTATTTAGGTCTCTTCCTTTAAATCACATCTTACTTGATTAGTATTCAAACTCACTTAAATTATTTTGTTTGGGGATACATAAAGGTTAGAATCACCACTATTTTTATTCAAGTGCAAACTACATGGAGGTGCTGGTCTTCCTAACATTACCGCGTATTATGCAAATTTGATAATTTAAATCATGTACTGGTGGCCTCTAAAATACACACCCTCTTGGTACGACCATGAACTCTCCTTCAATGGAGGAAAACCATAGAATCTTTTTATAGCAAACCAACTTACACTTTCTATCAGTGGTCCTATTAATCACCCTTTTCAAGCAACAATTGAGGCTTGGGGAAAAAAAAAAAAAAAAAAAATGTATCTCGAAACCGAAAAAGGGTCCCCCAGAAATGATGCGATTAAAAAAAACTACCCTTAACTCTCATTAGGTCTATAAATAATCAGACCCTGGACCTCTTATGGGCATATCTAGGAATCAAACTACAAGACAGTTGTGACGGTGGAGTCTGCTACCCTTTTAATTATATTAAAAACAATTTTAAAGCACCCTCTTCTGCTTTCATAAAATACATTACCCTGAAGGATCAAATCAGGGACTTCCTCCTTTAAAAAAAAAATTAAAAAAAAAAAAACACTTCAGAACCCTCCATAAGTCTTATGGGATATATTGGACACAAAATATTTACTATTAAGTAATAATTTTTTACGTAATCTAGCATTGAAAAAATATTTCCTAAAAAAAGGTGATCCTCAGAGAACTACATATACAGTTCAAAACCTAGCACCGACAGTATATCCATACAAATCTCTCAGCCATCTACTTTTAACCCCGTGAACGAGTATTCCAACTCATTCAGGGCTTTTGAAACTCTAGTAACCGCAGATATCAAAAGAGTATATCATAGAAGGTCCAGCTACGTCCCACATTTGAGTCACGGTGAAAAAAGCGCCATAATCAATCTCCAAGAAAATAATATTATTCGCCCAGCCGATAAAGGTGGAGTATTGTGGGGCTTGATCGCATAACGTACCACAACGAATCCATGAGACTCCTAGGGGACCCGGTCACATACAAGAAATTAACCTTTGACCCTACCATTAATTATACAAAGCAACTTAACGTATTGGCAACAAAAGGCAAACTTTTAGGAATCCTTACTAAAAAGGAATACCAGTTTATTAATAACAGAACACCTACGGCAATTTATCATATTCCAAAGATTTCACAAAGACAAGGAAAATCCCCCAGGTAGGCTTATTATCTCAGGCATAAAATTGCCTTACGGCCAATTTATCACGGTATGTAGATACCCATTTACAGAAATGTATGGCCCTAATACCCGCCTATCTAAAAGACACCACTCATGCCCTACAGATTTTAAACCAGACTAAATGGAAAGCCAATTTTATATTAGGAACTCTAGACATCAAGTCCTTATATACAGTTATCAATCCTACAAAAGGCTGCCAAGCAAATAACTTTTTTCTGCAAGCACTGGGAACCTATAAAGAACCCCAGATCCAGTTCATTATAGACAGTATTGATTTAATTTTAAACAGTTTCATGTATGATAAATATTTACAAACCCATGGGACAGCAATGGGTACTCGCTTTGCTCCTAGTTTCACAAATTTATATGTGGGAAAATGGGAACAAGATCACATATATGGTTATTACCCACATATGTCCCTTAAGCTGTGGTGCCGCTTCATAGACTGCATCCTGTTTATTTGGGAAGACACAATTACAGATTAACAAATATTTCTGAGCTGAATTCCGATGACTATGGCCTAGAATTTACAGCATTCTATAGCCAGACCAGTATTAATTTTCTAGACCTAACCATTTGTGTGGAGAACAACGAACTGGTCACGAAAGGGTACCATAAGGATGTAGACTCAAATAGCTTCATCCACACAAGTAGCTGCCATCTCCCCGTATGGCTAACTAACGTTCCCAAAGGTCAATATATGAGGATACAGAGAAACTGTACTAATATTGAAGATCACCGTACAGAAACCAAATATCTAACTGCTCAATTTGAAGAAAAAGGATATATCTCACAAGCCTTAGCTCAGGCAAGACTAGAAGTGGAGGCGATACCAAGAGAATCTCTACTATTTAAAACTCATGCGAATCACAATCCACCTACCATTACGGAACAAATAAACCAAATACCTATAATCACCCAATTTCTTTCAGGTTACAGGAAATTCAATAGAATTATTCGCAAACACTGGCCGGTACTACAAGGAGATAAATATCCAATGCATTTATTACCACAACATCCCAAATTTATATATAAAAAAGCCCAAAATCTAGGCCTCCTATTGGCACAGACAACGAAAAGTCATGTCAACCACCAACAAGCAAAAATCATTGTACACAAAATCCCCAACACGGAAATATGGCTTCTCTCCGTGTGGCAAATGTTCCAGCTGCAAACGCACTGCAATAGAAAAATAAACTGTATTCCTCATTTATGGATACACAAAAATAAAGTTATGACAGAGCCAATATTACATGTCAAACTAAGGGGTTATCTACATCCTAAAATGCCCATGTGAAAAAATATATGTGGGTTGAACTAAAAGACGTCAAATGAACAGGATCAAAGAGCATTTGGACAATATCAGTAAAGGATATAAAGGACACCCACTGTCACGGCACTTTTCCGAAAAACATAACCGATCTTGCCATGGAATCTTTTTTTTCTGGCATACAAGTGGTCCTACCAAACCCTAGGGGTGGTGACTTTTTAAAAGCCATGTCCAGGATAGAATCAAAATGGATATTTACTCTTGATAGTCTGGCCCCAATGGCCTGAACCAAAAAAAATAGAACTTTACGCATTTTAATTAATCTTTTAATAGCAACTTCCAAGCGCACGTCTGGCTAATTGAACTATTGGTACACATGTTCTGAAGCATGGCGTCACACGTATCAATTTTGTATTTTTTACTTTTTAATTGCACGCACTCAATTTTTTAACTTATTTACCAATAAAAATTAACATTTTAATTAGACATCCCCTACTACGCATCCAAAAACTGTTTTTATAGGCCGTCACTTAGTATGTTCACAGATATTTACGGGTATTTCATTGTGTCTGAAAACCAAGTGGTCTTATATGTGCACCTTGTTTAAAAATTATTATTAGTTAAGTAACCAGTGTTCGTTAGCCAATATTCATGTCAATGTTTTACTTCCAGCATTCCCCATTGAACCACACTTAATTATGGCACATGGGATTAATTCCTAATTACCAAATTGGTCACATTGAAAACAATCCTGAGCAGTGATACCCCAAATTGTTCACACATGTAATTAATCAGCGGCATGCGGACTTAATTGGATAAAGAGGAGGCAAAGCTATATAAATAAGTGGGAAGCCAGTTATAGGGACAGCCCGGATGAAGAGGAGACACCTCTCAAAACGCATTGGTTATTGCCCTAACTGAGCTCCTGTCCTTGCTATTCTGTGACGTCACACTTAACTCCGCCCACCTAGCACGCCACATCCTAGCGTTGCTCACGGCCAGAGCACGTGGGCTGCTGGCGTCCCTCTATGTGCAACAGAGGCTCTTTACTACACTGCTCAATGCAGTAACATTCCTCATCGGCAGTGGTCCTAAAGCACCGAACCCGGTATAGCAACATCAGACCACAGACTTATCACTCCACAGGTCCTGCAGTGCACGCTATACCACCAACGATATAAGTGCACTTCAATATTAACCTTAAGTGCACCTTATGATTTCACATATATACTCGATATATCTAGTAATAATTAAAGTGAACCATAAACACATTTAATCGGTATAATCTTCTCAGCAGTTTCACCAGTCAGCTGAAATCTTTGATTGATCCACACACTCTGTACCACCAATATGAACAAGTGAGTACAAGTAAACTATTTCAAATCGAGTTTTACAGCCATTCATTCCCGCTTTAATTTTGACCACAGTTCAGTTTAGCGCGATGATTACACACCAATTACAAGTAATATTTAATAATATTACTTATACAAATGGTTTAATGATAGCGACTAATCCAAATCTCTTTATATGCTAAAATGGGAGTCTGTCCTCCACATTTCAGCAAATTCTGATGCCTGGGAGGGAGCCTTGGATCTTGCCCATTCTTAAACCCTCTCAATGTCTTTGCAGGAAAAGTACTACACCCTATCCAGATTAGCCTTGATCAATGCAGATTCTTCCTCAACATGTCGTAGAGATTGTGGCCAACACAGAAACTTGCTCCACATTTTCTGGCTATGCCTTAAAATTAAGCCTCTTTGGGGAAAAGCTCATTTCTTATTGGAAAGATTTTGAAATTAATTTCATCCTTACCTCCAAATTGTCTCTTTCATTAGATGCAGGCCAGTTGGATCCTGCTTCTAGACAAATCATAATTCATTTATTATTGGTTACAGAAAAGGTCATCGCTTTCTATTGGAAAAGCCCTGGTCTCTTCTATACAAGACATAATTAATAAGTCTTTACATAAAATCCTTTGATTATAAATTGGCTATGATCAATGACTTCTGAAAAATTTGCAAAGAAATGGTTCAGATGGTTGGAATGGTTTCCTTAAAAGCTTGAGTATTTGCCTTAAAATCATAACACTGTTGTATACTCTAGTTGGTTTAATTTGTTACTGGAATTAATTTTCCCGATTAAGTCATCTGTTTCCACCTCCATTTTCCCTCCCTTCCATTATCCTTTCCTCCCCTCCCCCCTCAGATTGTGAATAAAAGTTAAAGCTCTTTAAAAAAAAAAAAAAAAAAAATCACAATGGAATACTTTGATTTGAACCTCAAATCCCATAGGTTACTGGTTATTACGGAAGCCCTAGGAGCATCCAAAAAAGAAAAAAAAATTCTCACCTCCACAAAAACAAATTTCACATAGGGATGAGGATAAGAGAAATATGATCAAACTTTTTTTGGGAATATGAAAGTCATAGTTAAATTGAAAGTACCAACCAAATTGATGCACACTTTAGAAAGTTACATCACAGAAGGTTGTGTACCTAAGGGATTAAAAATTTCTCAAAAATCTAAATCCCCGCAGGATACTACATTTACTAAACTATGGGATTCAATTTGTTTCAAATGCTCTGCAGCCATGATGAACCTCCTCATTAGTAAGAGAAATTCCCTGGCTGAGGCTGCTTTGACTGAACTAGCTAATCTCAAAGCAGCTTATATCCTACTCCTTGTCAATAGACTTTCAAAGAATTTTATCTTAAGCTTCGCACCAGGCTTAATAAATTTAAGAAGGATTTAGTTAAGAAAAAGGTTAATAAACTCATACCCGATAGAATAGATAATGATACTAATGAACCCATGGATAAAACTCCACAACCATGTACACTAGGGTCCACTCAAAGCTCTATTCTGCAAAGTAATGCAAACCCTTTGCTTGATGGAGACCATGTTCATTCCTCTACCCATTTGATAACTAAACATCAAAGGATATATTATGATCAGCACAAAAAATAAAAAGACTGAATAAACCGACTGCTAAGGTTATAGCCAGAAACCTGACTCCACTAATGCACTCCAACAGGACCATTAATGTGGTAAATTCTGCTAATCAATGTGCATCTCTTCAACTGTTAATGGACACATCTGACCAATCTAAATCGGGTTCCAGTTGATCGTCTCCAATCTACTTCAGCATTCCCTCAAAAAGGGAATTCATCAAATTATTTACCTTCCGTGACTTCTACACAAAATCAGGATTCATTGAATCTTATGGGCGTTTCCCAATTTACTGTTCATGAGGTTATTTTTACACAACCTTTCATCCCAGAACCCTCATCTCCCATAGTTAATGTGATTTCCACTACTAACACATTAGGCGCTAATGTGAGTCCTTTAAATTCTTTTCAGGTTGAGTTTTATTAAATTATTCCCCTTGCTGATAAATTTCTATCACTGATGAGTGAGAATTCATTTGATAATCTTTGCAAAGACACCATCCCAACAACGCCCCCCACCTCCATTTATGCTAAAACCAATATGATGGATTGTCCCATTTCTCAATTGGCAACAGTGGAGACTGTGGAGTCTTTTAATTCAGAGAAAATTTATCATGCTTATCTCAAAATGATGTTGGGACTCCAGACCTTATTTTGCTTGGCACTAGTTCCACACTGAACCTTCCTGGTGGTCCTTTCGAAGACCCCAAAATTCCACAATTTTTCCAATTAGCCCAGGGACGTCAACCAAAAAGGAAAAGAGGAAATGAGGATTCATAGGGAGTGCAAATCCCACAAACAAAAAATCCCGTGGTATACTGAAATCACACATTGAAAAAAAAAAAAAAAAAGTGAGCATTTCCATGGATTCTGATCATTCATCAAATAATTCGGGCATTTTTAATTTATCTGATTATACACTGACCAGCGACGAGATCCTTACTCAAACATGTTCTTTTGTCTAGATTCTCCATTGAAGGTCTTAATCTACTATATAATTGTTTAAGGGTCACTTCCGTCTTTGTCTGTCCTGTGTCTGGAAATCCCAAGTCGCTGATCGTTTTGCCATGACCAGTCACCGACGGGCACTGTCCGGAGGCAAAATTGCCGCTCCCTACTCTCCTGCCGTCAGTGCCCGCTCCATAATCCCCCTCAGTCAGCGCTCGCACAGGGTTAATGGCAGAATTAACGGACCATGTTATGCCGCGGTGCAACGTACTCAGTTAACGCTGCTATTAACCCTGTGTGACCAACTTTTTACTATTGATGCTGCCTATGCGGCATCAATAGTATAAAGATCTAATGTTAAAAATAAAAAAACAAAACATTATATACTCACCCTCCGTCGGCCCCCCAGATCCAGCCGAGGCATTTACCGATGCTCCTCGCGACGCTCCGGTCCCAAGAGTGCATTGCAGTCTTGCGAGATGACGTAGAAGTCCGGAGCATCGCGAGGAGCATCGGTAAACGCCTCGGCTGGTTCCGTGGGGCCGACGGAGGGTGAGTATATAACTTATTTTAATTAACAGGGATATGGTGCCCACCGCTATACACTACGTGGGCTGCGCTATACTTCTCTGCTGTATCTGTGCATCATGAATCGTGGTATGTGTTAGAGTGGGGGGCCCACTGAGACTTTTTGCCTGGGGCTTTCAAAAACCTGGAGCCAGCCCTGGCTTCACCGATTGTTGCCGATTGTTCGTGGCCGGGCGTGACCAGTCAGTCCACCCGCAAATTGGCACGGAATTTGGAACACTTCGCTAATTTGTCACGGCCGGCATTGTATAAATTGCATTATTCTGAAAACTTCATAAATAAAACTACATACATATTCTAGAATACCCAATGCATTAGAATCAGGCCACATCTAGTTTATATATAAACTCTAATGAATTTATACGGAAACTCACTGTACAGCGACATTTTTTACTTGAAGAAAAAAAAAGGCGTAAGGTCCCTTTCAAATCAGTCTCTCTAGAGGACATTGAGGATCCTCTCTTACATGTTCATTTGAAAGTACCTTCCAGTCAAATCTATCCTTATCACCACAAAGACTCACACATTGAGACCTTTAAACACCTTATTCTTAATGACATCCGTTCTTTACCATTGACCAAAAAAAATAAATAAATAAAAAGCTCATCTGAACCCTAGGGAAAGATCGGCTATTAATTCTATCAGGGATAACAGACATTATAAAAAGTGCTGAAAAGGGGGGGGGGGGTTGTGAATAGGAATTGATACTTAAACGAGGGTTTTAGGATCCTGAACGTTCAGGATTATTATGAGAGATTAGAGCTGGACCCTTCCATTCAAATTTTTTGAAAGTATAATGAATTCATAAAGAACGCACAATCTGTTGGGATTTTAAATAAGAAAGAATACAAATTTTTAAATATCCATCTTTCCAAGTTCTTTTTTATTTTCTCCCCAAACTACATAAGGATCCATTAAACCTTCCGGGGCGACCCATAATTTCGAGCATTGGATCCATAACTTGCAATTCATCTCACTACATTGGCCTTTTCCTTCAAAAGTATGTTTTGAATCTGGATCATCTCAGACTCTTCTCAATTGATTGATCATCTTCAATCTCTCTCACCTAATTGTATACTCCCGACTATGGATATTAACGCATTATACAGCAATATACCTCATTCTTGGTCTTGATGTGGTCAACTATTTATCCTTGGATGATCAAATGCCACTTGCACAAAGGGATTTAAAAAAAAAAAAAAAATGCTATTATATTTACTCTCAATGTTTTCTTTTTAAAACTCCACATGTCAGTTAAATCGCTGCACGATGGGGACTAGATTCACCCCAAGTTATGCAAATCTCTTCATTGGAATATTTGAGTCAGTCTTCATCGTGCAGTCCTCCCTGACTCATGGGAAAATAACTATCAGCGCTTTATAGATAACCTATACTTTAATGAACTCATAGGTCTCACTTACAGACCTAGTCCAAAAAAAGTACTTCATGATAACTCTTGGGGCCTGACATCTTCAGCTACAATGTCTGAAAAAGCTATTCAGTTTCTAGACTTAAATGGTTCACGTAAATGCAACAGGAAAATTTTCCACGTTGACACATTTTAAACGTGTCAATGTGAATAGTTACCTGTGTTTTAACAGTGGCCATCTTCTGAAAAGGATTACCAATACACCATATGGCCAATATTGGAGAATCAGAAAAAAAACCTGTACAAACCAATGTGATTTTTTAGATGCATCTAGGGTTTTTAAAGGTTTCCAACAAAAAGGATATCTAAAAAAAAAACTCATTTGTGATAACTTTTTTTTTTTTTTTTTAAAGTTAAATATTTTCTCAAGAGGACTGTATTAGGCTACTTTCACACTGGCGTTAACTGCAATACGTCGCAATGCGTCGTTTTGCCGAAAAAACGCATCCTGCAAAAGGGCTTGCAGGATGCGTTTTTTCTGCATTGACTAACATTAGCGACGCATTTGCAACGCATTGACACACGTCGCAACCGTCGTGCGACAGTTGCGCCGTGTTGTGGCGGACCGTCGGGAGCAAAAACGTTACATGTAACTTTTTTGCTCCCAACAGTCCGGTTTTTCCGACCGTGCATGCGCGGCCGGAACTCCTCCCCCACCTCCCCGCACCTCACAATGGGGCAGCGGATGCGCTGGAAAAATGCCGAGCCCGACGCTAGTGTGAAAGTAGCCTTAATAAAATCAATGCTAAGGTGAACATGGACACTACTACTTTAGAAATTGCTAAATGGAGTTCTGTCACCACCTACAATTATTCTCATGTCTCGATTCAGAAATTTCTTCGAAAATATTTGTTTATTTTGAAAAATCTGATTTTTAGAAGAAATCATAACTTACGCAATTTTGTTGCTCCCAGCAACACCAGACTGAAACCCCGTCCCTTGACAGTTAATATCACTCTAAATCCTGGATGCTTTGCCTGTAAAACCACCAAGTGTTTATGTTGCTCCTCAATGATCAATGGAGCAACACAATTTACATCAAACACAACAGGCACCAATTACACTATTAAATGCCATGTCCATTTTTGTGATTTGTTACAATGCACTTGCAGCCTTCAATATGTAGGCTGCACCATTCAAACTATGCATGCTTGTTTTAACAAATATAGTCAAAACACTTGCAAGGGCCTTTTATTACACAGCATTTTTGCACAACACATCAGAAGGATTCTAGATGTTTAAGTCTTTTAATTATTGATCTTGTTGCTGATAATGTCCCAGATAAACAAGCCTGTCAATAGAGAAAGCTACTTGATTTTTTAAATTTGGCACTTTGGCCCTGGAAGGGTTAAACAACCATAGACAATGCAGTTAAATGCCACTAATCCCCTACCCTCACCCCCAGAGCCAGATAAAATGGGGGGGGGGGGGGAAAGACTGATCCATTACTTGCCAGCCGCCCGAAAGTCTGAGGGTACTGTCACACAGTGCAATTTTGATCGCTACGACGGCACGATTCGTGACGTTACATCGTCGCTCAATTATCGCTCCAACATCGTAGATTGCGGTCACACTTCGCGATGCACGGCGCTGGAGCGATAATTTCATGACGTATTTGCGATGTAGAAGTCGTATGGGACAGTCGTACGGTCATGTCACACAAGACAATTCAGAGCACATTTTGCATAATCTGTGCGTGACGTTGTTCACTAGGGGCGTGATAGGCCATAGGTTCTGTGCACACAATTGGTTGGAAAATTTGTCACCTAGGCGCTATTGTCCCAGACACCACCTCACAGCTTTTAAAAATAGAATTATTCTTACCGTTAATTCGGTTTCTAGGAACCTTCCACGACGGCATATGGAGGTTGTCTCTTTGCCCTAATGGGGAACAGGAAACACAGAGGTTAAAAGGACCTCCCACCTCCCACTTGCCAGTGACTTACAACTGAGACCATTGCACTGGTTTACCTTTAAAATCCCAGAACTAATCCAGGAATATATATCGGGTGGGAAATTAGTGCCGTCGTGGAAGGTTCCTAGAAACCGAATTAACGGTAAGAATAATTCTATTTTCTCTAGTCACCTTCCACGACGGCATATGGAGGAATACCAACTAATTTTGGCACTAGGGAGGGACAACGGCCTGGAGTACTTTGCGGCCGAAGGCTAAGTCCTTGTTGGACAATACGTCTAGTCTGTAATGTTTAGAGAAAGTATGGAGTGAAGACCACGTTGCTGCCCTGCAAATCTGCTCCGGAGATGCGCCTGCTCTTTCTGCCCAGGAAACCGATGTGGATCTTGTTGAATGGGCTTTGATACCTACTGGAGGTAACTTGTTTTGAGCGAGATAGGCTTCCGTAATAGCCTTCTTGATCCATGTAGCGATGGTACTTTTGGCTACCTTTTTCCCCTTGTTTTGTCCTGAGAGATGGATAAACAGGTTATGATCAATTCGGAATGTACTGGTGTGATCCAAGTATTGTAAAAGAATACGTCGAACATCCAAGGTGTTGAATCTTCTTTCTTCCGAGTTTGCTGGATTGTGGCAAAAGGTTGGTAGAAAAATCTCTTGAGAACGGTGGAAGTCAGAGATAACCTTCGGAAGAAAGGACGGATCAAGACGAAGCACAATTGAATCATCTCTTACCAGGAGATAAGGTTCTCGTGTAGACAAGGCCTGTAATTCACCAATTCTTCTGGCTGAAGTAATGGCAACCAAGAACACGGCTTTATAGGCTAGGTTTTGTGGAGAACAAGATGATAGTGGTTCAAAGGGTGGGCCTGTCAGACCCTGGAGAACTATATTGAGATCCCATGGGGGAACTATGACCTGTTTTCTAGGATTCATTCTAGTAGCCGATGTCATGAACCTTTTAATCCAGCGATGACTCGCTAAATCTTAATCAAAGACCGCGCTAAGTGCAGAGACCTGGACCTTGAGGGTACTAGGCCTGAGACCTATTTCCAAGCCTTTTTGCAAAAAGTCCAATATAACGGGTATATTAGGCTTGAGGGGGTCTGGAAGGTTAGGCAGACAGAATGAAGAGAACTTTTTCCAGATCTTGTTGTAGATGGCGTTGGTCACCGGTTTTCTCGATTTTTGTAGGGTAGCTATGACAGGAATTGATAGTCCTTTAGCTCTTAAAACCTGGGTTTCAGCAACCACGCCGCCAAGCTCCACTTCTGAGGGTCTGGGTGGAGAATGGGACCCTGAGAAAGAAGATCGTGTTTTATCGGCAACATTACTGGTCCATCCACTTGTAGTTGGGTAATTAGGTTGAACCAACTCCTTTTGGGCCACAATGGAGCTATCAGGATAGTTGGAGTCCTTTCTAGGCGTATCTTCCGTAGAACCCTGGCAAGGATGGGGATTGGCGGAAAAGCATAAGCTAGATGAAACGGCCAATCTTGGGTTAAAGCATCCAACCCCCTGGGATTGCCTCTCGGGTTCAGGGAAAAAAAGGTTTCGACCTTTGCGTTCTGGTGAGAGGCAAAGAGGTCGACGTCTGGATGACCCCATCTGTGAACCAGCATGCTGAATATTTGAGGATCCAGGCTCCACTCGCCAGGATGGATTTCCTGGCGGCTTAGGTAGTCTGCCTGAATATTTGTAGTTCCCTTGAGGTGGATTGCCGTCAGGGATAATAAGTGCTTTTCGGCCCAAGAAAAGATTCGAGCGGAGATTTTTATTAGACTGAGGGTTCTTGTACTGCCCTGGTGCCTGATATGGGCCACCGTGGTCATGTTGTCCGAGTATATCTGTACATGTTGACCCGAAATCTGATGACTTGCCGCTAGTAGAGTCTCTTCCACAGCCTTGAGCTCCCTGAAATTTGATGATTTCTCGGAAATCGATTGGCTCCACTGGCCCTGATAGGGGACATGGTTCACTATGGCTCCCCAGCCTCTCTTGCTGGCATCTGTTTTGATGGTGGTTAGAGGAGACTGAATCCAGCATACCCCTTTCAGAAGGTTCCTGGGCTTCATCCACCATGTTAAAGAAGCTTTCACTCTGCCCGGAGTGTGGATCCTCTTGGCAAGAGTGCCAGGTTGACCATCCCAATTGTGAAGAATGTGGGCTTGTAGAGTCCTTGAGTGAGCTTGAGCCCAAGCCACCGACTGTATGCAGGCTGTCATGGAACCCAACAGCGACATTCCCTCTCGCAGAGTAGGAGATCTCGTTTCTTTGAACTTCCTGACTTTTGTTAGTAGGGGAAGTCTGTGATCGTCTGGGAGGAAGGACATTTGTTTTGCTGAGTCCAGCATTACTCCCAGAAATCTCCTGGTTTTTGCAGGTTGAAGATGAGATTTTTGTAGGTTCGGAATCCAACCTAGAGATCTCAGAATGTCTAGAGTGGTAGAGACATGTGCTACCAGGGTTATCTCGGTGGAAGCTACTATCAGAAGATCGTCCAGATAGGGCACTATACAGACACCTTGCTTTCGGATAAATGACACTACTTCGGCCATCACCTTGGAGAACACCCTCGGTGCTGATGAAATGCCGAAGGGAAGGACTCCAAACTGATAGTGCTCCACCCGATGATTCCCCTGTATCGCAAACCTGAGATATTTTCTGTGTCTCGGGTGAATAGGGATGTGGAAATACGCATCCTTGAGATCGATGGTAGCCATAAAAGAGTGATGTTCTATCAGAGGAATCGCAGATCTTACGGACTCCATCTTGAACTTGCGATATTTCACGTGCTGGTTCAGACCCTTTAAGTTTATAATAATCCGGACGTCTCCTGAAGGTTTGGGAACCAGGAAGAGTCGGGAGTAGTGTCCTTTCCCCCACTCTGATTGTGGGACTGGGGAAATTACATTTGATCTGATAAGGTCTTTGAGACCTAAGGACAATAGACTGCGATCCCTTGATGATGGAAGGGAAGTGACTTTTAGACCCTGAGGTGGGGGAGAAATTAACTCTATTAACAGGCCGTCTCTGATGACATTGAGAACCCAGTGGGAGCTGGTAATATCCTCCCACTGAACCACATATTTCGAGAGTCTTCCCCCCACCGGGTCGGAGTCATTGTTTGTCCTGCTGGGATTGTTGCTGCTGTTGCGGGACAAAGATATTCTTTCCCCTGCCCTTTGCATAGCTCCACCTGCCGGTTTTTCCTTTGCCTCTTGCTTGAGAGGGCTGAGGTTGTGGGCCACGAAAAAAACGTTTCCTAGGCTGTTTTTGCTCAGGGAGCGCCTTCTTTTTGTCGGTGGCTTTATCGAGAATATCGTCTAGGGCAGGACCAAAGACGTAGTCTCCTTTGAAAGGTATGGTGCAGAGCTTAGACTTAGAGGTGATATCCCCACTCCAGAGCTTAAGCCAGAGGGCTCTTCTGGCAGAGTTGGAAAGTACGAGGGATCTGGCGGCGACTCTTACAGATTCCAGAGAAGCGTCCGCCAAATACCCTGTAGCTTTATGCAGAATGGGTAGGGAATCCAATATCTCGCCTCTTGAGGTACCTTGAGATATGTGATTCTCTAATTTCTCAAGCCAGCAGGAGAGGGCTCTTGCCACACAGGTGGAGGCGACGTTAGCCTTAAGGACAGCTGCAGAAGTTTCCCATGATTTTCTGAGGAGACTTTCGATCTTCCTATCCATGGGATCCTTCAATTGAGAAGAATCCTCAAAGGGGAGTGCAGTTCTCTTGGCGACTCTAGCCGCTTGCACATCGACCTTGGGAATATCTAATTTAAGGTCGTCCTCAAGCAGAAATCTGTGCTTCATTTCTGAAGGGGTACTAAGACGCCTCTCAGGTAGTTCCCATTCCTGATTAATCATATTAGTGATATTGGCATGAACTGGGAAGCCCACTCTCTTCTCCGATGAAAGACCACCGAACATCTGATCCTGTATGGACTGCGGTACAGGTTCCTCTTCTAGTCCCATGGTATTACGGACAGCAGAGACTAGATCCTCAATATAGTCTGAGGAGAAAAGGTACTTCCTTACCTCAGCTTTAGGGGATACTGGATCCTCCCAGCCAACAGATGAGGCATGAGAGAGGTCCGAATCAGAGTCGGATTCCACAACCTGAATTTTCCTCTTCTTAGCCGGGGATTGAGGTTGTGGCTGCGGAGATGGAGGTGGGGGTGGAGGTGTAAAGGCTGCCAGAGAAGATTGTACCTCCTGTTTTACTAATGAGCGAATCTCATCCAATAGTGATGGCTGCTCAGCTCTTATTATCTTGTCCGTACATGACTGACAAAGTTTCTTGTCCCAGTTAGGAGGACATTTAGTGGAACAGATAGGGCACTTCTTTCTATAGGCACCTTTAGGGGCAGGTTTTTCTCCCTGAAATATATAAAGGGAGAGAGGGGTGAGGACTTCTAACCCCTGCTACACTCCTCCCGGATCCCATCCCTGCGAACACTTACAGAGGCAGGGGTGGCGCTGGGCTCCGCAGATACGGGGCATGAAGAACCTTCCATACTGAAGGAGATAGCCTTACCTCAGTGGTGGTTCAGCAGGCTTTTATGGACGCCGTCCAAGCAGCTGCTCCAGCGATTAATCCCCCTCCCCCTCCAGAATCCAGGTGAGGGAGCTGTGCGGTCCGACACGCCGGCCGGCGAAACCCGGAAGTACCGGCTTCTGGATGCATGAAGAAACCGGAAGTGACGCGCGAGAGCCGCTGACGTCACTTCCGGAACGCCGAGCCGACAACATGGAGGAGGAGGACGCCGGGCAGCTCCAGGAGGAGCCCGGTTAGGGAACCCCGGCCTGCTTTGCCCTCGTGGGGGCGCGGGAAGGCCGGGCGGGGGTCCCGAGGCCCTGCAAGCAGGAACGACGGGAGCAGCATGAGAAGGAGGCCAGAGGCGACCATCTGCTGCCCGGCTAAACAGGCAGCGCCTGCAAGGTACCGTAGCCACCGGCCACTACAGCACATGAGGAAACCTCTACCTGTCCCATGGGGAACAGGAAAGACACTGGCAAGTGGGAGGTGGGAGGTCCTTTTAACCTCTGTGTTTCCTGTTCCCCATTAGGGCAAAGAGACAACCTCCATATGCCGTCGTGGAAGGTGACTAGAGAAATTTCCTTTTTTCACTTTGTACTTGGACACTTGGTGGACCTGGACGTTGGATTTTGTTTCTCCTAGACCATTCCACGCTTTGCACCGCAGCTTCGAGGTATGTAAAACCACTTGGGCGTGGTGGATGGAACGCCGTATAGTCGGCATGAGCGCTTCGTTCCGCCGCTGAAGCGAAGCGGATGGTACGCTGTTGTGACTGGTTGTGACTGGTGGACTACAGCGTGGCAGATGGTACAATGTATGGTCGGCATGAGTGCTTTGTGCGGCTGTTGTACTGAAGCGGGTGGTTGTTTTGGGTTATGGTGGCCTAGGGCGTGGCAGATGGAACAATGTATGGTCAGCATGAGTGCTTTGTGTGGCTGCTGTAGTGAAGCAGGTGGGACACTGGTAAAAGTAGTGTTTAAAGGACTCTTTGTCAAACGCCTAACTTTTTTTTTTTTTATTATTTTGTTCCAGATGTCAAATCGCGTAGAATTTATCCGGGATTTCATCAAAATCTACCAGTCTTTTCCCTGCCTCTGGAAGATTAAATCTCCAGAGTACAGCAACAGGGAAAAGAGGAAGGAGGGTTATTCTAAGCTCATTGACTTTTACAAGCTCCATGCTCCAGAAGAGCTAGCAAACGAAGCGGTTATAAAGAAGAAAATACAGGCGCTATGCACAGTGTGGAGGAAGGAGCTTAATAAGGTCCTTCACACTACAAAGTCCGGAGCTTCCACCGAAGATGTTTACGTGCCTAAGCTTTGGTACTTTGAAAATATGAATTTTCTAAGGGACCAAGAGGTGCCACGGACATCCACGTGTTTTCCACAGGTGCAAACAAGCGTAGAGACTAACAGCGAACCTCGTCGAGCAGGACTCTCAAGGGCAACAAGTAAGTACCTCTTTTCACAACAGGTTCACCAATGTGTCGTATAATTACATATAATTTATCTGCATTTTCGGTTTTATCCTTCTGATTATCCCATCAATTTGAAGTTATTACAAAATCATGTACACATAAGTTACCCTGTCGCATTACAGTATTATATCGCAACCTTCATAAGTATCTAATGGCGACCTTCATAAACCATACCATCTAAGCAATATCTAAAATAGTATCGCTTCCTGCTGCAGATAAGTATTCTTGGTGAGATTATTCGGCAATTACAAATACATCGGGTTCCCCTAGCAGTCAGAAGAGTGTAGTTCAAAGTAATAAATAAATGGGAATGTTAAATATTACTAAGCTAAAAATCTATTAAAACATTATTGCATGAATACGAATATATAGCTTGGATGCGGTTAGGGTGTTTAGACTTTTGGTTTCCGGGTTAATAACTTCATTTTGTATTCTCCCCAGGAGGACAGTGCACAGGACAGTACACAGGACTGTGCACAGGACAGCTCGACGACTGAATTTGTGGAGGCTGCACCTGCCAGGACACAATGGAGGCAAGGTTCTAGGAAACGTAAAACCACCTCAGACGTCTCCCATGAACTGGTGAGCCTGGCAAAACAGGCGTTAAACAATAGCAGCCCTGCGTTGCAGGGTTTTGGACACTATATAGTTGACAAACTGGCCAAAATGGACGACCGGCAAAGAACACTAACGGAGCGTCTAATTTTGGAAGCTGTTCACAAGGGTTCAGATGGCAATTTGGACGAGCACACTCGTTTGGTCTCTTCCCAGCCAATGCAGCGGGCAGAGTCCTCATATTTCAATGGTTGGTCACAGTCACAGACACCAATACGCCAAAATGTCCCCGTTTCCCACTACGGCCCGCCACCCCCTAACTCCTACACGCCAATACCTTCTCACATGGCTTCGCCCATCAGGCACCAAAGTTATCGATCTGAAGATTTGGCGTATCACGAATTGTGATTTTATTATTTTTTTTACATTCCTTTTTTTTTTTTTCATTGTTAATATACTGTGTTTAATAAAACCTTTTCCTTGAAATTCAATCTCGACTGCTTGATTGGTGTGTCTCGATCACAGTGACAAAATGGGTCCACAGCACTGTTTGGATGAGAATACACGATTGGTTTGTTCCCGGCCAATGGAGCGGCCAGAGTCAGCATATTGTCCACCATATTGGCCACAGACACCATTACGCCCCAATGTACCCGTGTCCCACTTTGGCCCGTCAACCCCAAACTCCTACCCGACCATGCCGGCTCACATGGCTTCGCCCATCAGGCACCTTCATGTTCGGAATGAAGATTCGTTGTATCAAGAATTGTTACGAATGAGGGGGCCACTACTGCGCGGACTCAGGGGTGGTTCCACAGGGACTCCCATCATGCCTCCGTCCGAGACTGTGTGTAGCTATAACATGAAGATTATACAAAAAATTAAACATCTACACCCGCCACTTCTGCCTCAACGCGTTTTGCCCCTCAGGCTCATCAGGAGGCCCGATATAAGAATCGGAACACTTTATATGATGCATACCGCCAGATAAAAGCCCATCCATTTAAATAGTTCCGATCTTCTACTTCACCCCTTACACTTACGCCGCATCCCATAGGGTGCTAACCCCCGCTAATAGGAAGGTGACAGCATAGGTACAGCAGTAGGGACTCCCCTAATATCCCATGGTGGGATTGTTTGTTATTTCACGGTGTTTTTTTGGGTTTCTTTCCTAACCTATTGGTTTTTAAATAAAAATTAAAAATTGTTTTTTATAGGGTAGGTTCATGTTTTTTATTAGTCTATTTATGCCCTCAAGTTAAGTGATTTAGTTATAGAGAACCTGAGAAAGGTGAAAAAAAATGTAAAATTAGTACATATGTTTTGCAAAAGTGACAACACATCCAATACTGTAAAGTAGCATTCACACATCTTTTTTTTTCCCGCTTATAAGGTAAAGTTAACATTAGCGTTGCGTATGGTGCTTACGCGGCGATATATGTGTTTCTTGTGCCCCGTATTTTCAAGATGGGGCCCGCATGGACATGTGTTGCCCTAGCGTTTTGTGACACATGCGTCAGGGTGCAGAGGACGCCGCATGACGCTGTTTTTTGGTGCCCCTAAAAACATTTAAAAAGTTAATGCATGTGTCACAAAACGCTGCAGAGGTAATGCGTTTACATTTGCATTCTGTGTTGCGTGTGTCCAAAGCTGCACCGCACAACAAAAAAGTAAACATTAGATTTTAAGGTTCAATACATGCACATGTCAAATACACAGTGTTGACACAACAGCCGTACCCCATGGATGCCCAAGCCACTGAAACAAGGACGATGAGCGCTGCGGCTTGATAACGAGAACGCCAAAAAGGTATTCCTGGAGTCGGCGTCACAATTGCGACGCTGTGCTGAAACGCAGACGCTATAGCGATGTTGATCGCGTGGCATGAGTCAAGGACCTCCTCTGGGCGTGGTTAGGTGGTTAAGCGTCTTTGCACTCAAAATGGCGGCGCGACAGCGTTCAGCTCCTCTGGGGCGGCCAGAGATGGCATTTTTTGTACAGAGGATGTATGCCCTGGACTATGAGGGCCTGGAGAGTCGACCTGCGCACCCGAATCTCCACAAGCAGGAGGTGCTGCGCCGCATTGGGGCATGATGGAGAGGAGGTTTGGCATCTGACGCAGTGCGCAGCAGCTGCGGAAAAAGTGGGCAGATCTCCGCTATAAGACCCCGCAGCTTCTGGCAGAGTTGCGTGCGGAGCCAAGGCGTGGTAAGTACCAGTATGGGGGAATCGGGAGACGCACGCTGCCGGGAGGTTTGTAATGTGAAACATGCTCTGGTCAGGGGTTCCAGAATCTCCACCGAGATATACAATTTAGTGATTGCCGGGAGGGGGAGAATCAGGAGACGCGCATTGCCGTGAGGCGCTTCCTTGTTATGCAAAAATACGTGTCTCAGGCCAGGCCGACCATTAAACACCAGAGCCCCCACACAATGCATAGTCTAGCATCACAGGGAAGAGTGGTCTCTATTTTCTATATATGTACGTTGATTTGGCGACTAAAAATTTCATTTGGCTCCAAACTTTTGCCGCCAATGATGCCTAGGTATTTTTTGGTAATTCTGGAGCCCTGTACTTTTGGTGTCTACATATTAAGGTTCTTTAATGTTTGTGTAGGGAGACGGCGCCGGCAACAGCCACCAGCACCAGCATCCTCCACCAGCGGCAGCCCGGGACATCACGTATGTTAACCATCATTGATTGCAATTTGCAATTTTATTACTGCATACGGGACATTAGAGGGGAACATTTATTTTGGCTCCTATTTTTTCCCGCCAATGGTGCATAGGTATTTTTATTAATTCTGGAGCCCTGTACTTTTGGTGTGTAAATATTACCGTTCTTTAATTTTTGTGTGGGGAGAAGGCGCCGGCAACAGCCACCAGCAGGCATGCCTTCATCCGCCACCAGCGGCAGACCTCAGCCCGGGATATCACGTATGTTAAACATTATTCATTGCAATTTTATTACTGCATACGGGAAATTAGAGGGCAGCTGAAATACTGTATACATTACAGACGCTGTAAGGACCAGGCGCGCTAGCACCCCACCGCAGGCCACAACACCACCCTTCCGCCACTCATCTTCCTCCCCCGGGTCGGCGGCATTCTCACCAGAGGCCACCCTTCGTAAGTGACCAAAACTGCGAGCGCTTACCCACAGCGTGTTCAACTGTTAACCATATATGTATTTGCTTCCTTTTAGCTGCGGCAGCTGGTGCACAAACGAGGTGATGGGAGGTGAGCAGCTCTTCCACCTCTTCCGGGGATGACCAACGGGCATCCCTTCTCCGTAAGTATACAGACAGCGTGAGGGGTTATCGGTGGGATGTCACATTTGACAACGACAAAAAAATATATATATATATATTAAAAAAAAAAAAAAAAGGGCTCGACCTCTGGGACAGGACCAAATTGAGTGTATAGTAAATCTCGGGGTATGTTCACACATCCCGTATTTGCAGAGTAATCACCATCTGTTCTCCGACCTCTTCTATCCACAGAATCGACCACCGTGAGAGACCTGCTGGCCAAGCAGAGGCGGCTGGAGGGGACAGCAGCGCACCTTCAGGGGTCAGCAGCGCGCCTGCAGGAGACAGCAGCGCGCCTGCAGGAGCAGGTTAAAGATCAGGGACGCATGCTGCGCCAACTGCTAGCCCACCGCCGTGGGACAATGTAAATAGTTTTTTGGGTTAAAAAAAAAAAAAGTTTGTAGTTTGTACAGTTATTTTTAGCTTTATTTTGTGTTCTGTTTTAATGTACTAGCGGAGCAGGCCTGGGCCAGCCGAGCCAAGGCACACACAAAAGAGAAAAAAAATGTAGACAGCGCAAAAGAGTTTGCAAAACGCATCCTAAAGTGCCTCCATCTTGTACGTCCGCTTGCCAGATGCACAAGATGGCTGCCAGAGATGTTTTATACATGGGGGAGGGGGGGGGGGGGGGGATACCTGCAACCAAATCCCAATCACAACATGGTCAATGCACGTATCATAGAAATCAGTGAGATATATTGGCAGTCAGGCCTGTGTTCTTTTGTGTGATGTCCTTTGTTTCAGTGATAAGGCAGAGGTGCATCTACATACTAAATGAATATTGGCCATTGAGATAATGGAGGATATAGGTGTACACTGTCAAAATCTTGAATGAATAGCCTCTGTCCTGTTTGTGACCCATCATTATCTACATATGTACACAACTCCTGTGGGTTTCCATTGTAAACCAGTGGTCCTGAGATAGACATCATGTCTCTGACCTATGGATATGTATATTGATAAACAATGCCTTGTGTAGGACAGGTTTAACTCAATTAGGGCAGGCTCCAACATGTCCATTCAAAGAACAATGGTTTACTACCCAAACACCACAGGCCACCACCACCACCTTAAAGTCATTAGACTTTGAAATGCAAAATTGATCGTTTGCCATGACGTACTATCCCGTTACAGGAAATGTAGTCACAGGTCACTTTGACGTGATAGTACATCATATGGGATGACAAGAAACAAGAAGCAAAGCGAAGGTCATAAATGGGGATCACCACACTGTTTTAAATATGAATTCAGCTTTTATTAGTGAAAATTAACACACATGAAACATGCATTTGGAAAAAACACACCATTAAATGAGGCCGTTCACATACAATACCATGAACGCGTGTCGCCACACTAAGGTGGCCCCTGATGAAGCCACCTTAGTGTGGCGACACACGTTGGGTCTCCGCTTCACCTGCGCTCATGCCATCAGGCTATGCACGGCTAGGGATGGGTTCATGGTATTGTATGTGAACGGCCTCATACAGGGCACCTTGCACTTTGTTCGTATTTAGCCCATGTGGGGAGGTGAATCAGGATTATCTATCCTGTGCACACCCACTTGGGGTACCCCGTTAGTAAGGGTTGTGTTGTATTGGTTGGATTGATAAGTAGAGTGTTAATATATATTAGGGTACATCGTGTTACAACTGTGTTTTCCACTCTGTCCACCCTTAGGGATTATTTATTGGTTTGCCCTGTTACATTTATAGTGCATAGATAGTGATGTTCATATAGGTACCCTTTGATAGGGGATGGCCCCGTTTGGTTTTGGCGCAGGTGTTAGCCTCATTATGGGCTGTGTGTATAAGGAACAAGTATGTTACCTTTTTTAATTGTTTTTAATGGTGTGTTTTTTCCAAATGCATGTTTCATGTGTGTTAATTTTCACTAATAAAAGCTGAATTCATATTTAAAACATAGTGTGGTGATCCCCATTTATGACCTTCGTTTTGCTTCTTGTTTCTTGTCATACACATTTGTTGGTCAGGGTTATGATCCCACTTTGCAGACCGTGGTGCCCCCTCATACATATATGATTATACGTCATATGGGATTTAACCACTTTATATAAAAAACCAGCCGTGAATAACGGGAGTAATGCAAAACAATTTTATTAAACAAAAGAGTTGCCTATTAAAACAAATGTCATTGTGGAAACCAAAAGCATAAAATATCGATTGTTCAGTTTACGCTAAACATACAAGTTTGTTTTTACACGGCGTGATCCTGCCAGGGCACAGCTCCAGAACCATTAAAGTACAGGCAGTATTTTTCTCTACAGTCCCTTGCATCGTCTGCCTGTCTGCCAGATCCCAGCGCTTGAAGACCTGCTAAATTTTCCTCTTGTTCCCGCCATTCCCCGGGCACAATATCTCCGGTTATTGGGTCCACAGAATCTATAAATGAAGGAGGAGAGTAGGAGCTGGTGTCGTGGCGTCTCAGGAAGTTATGCAGCACACAGCATGCCAAAACCACAAAGTCTATAGATGGCAGCTTCAAGTTGATAGCTGTGTGGAGAACTCTAAACCGATTCGCCATAATCCCAAAGGCATTTTCGACCACACGACGGGCCCTAGACAACCAGTAGTTAAAGATTCTCCGCTCCGCTGTGAGTGTTCTCTGCGCAAATGGCTTCAGCAGATGTGGATGAAGAGGGAAAGCTTCATCAGCGATGAAAACATAATTGAGGTTTCCCTTTGTGCCTTCATTTCGGGGCAACTGCAGTTGATTGTTCCTCAAGGCTTCCCCAAATGAAGTGTGGTCAAAAACACCACCATCGGACACTCGACCGTTCATGCCAACATCCACATCCACGAACTCATAGTTCGCATTCACAAGGGCCATGAGGATCACACTGAAATATCCTTTGTAGTTATAGAAAAAGGATCCTGAGTTGGCTGGTTGCGTGATGCGCACATGCTTGCCATCCAAGGCGCCACCGCAGTTTGGAAACTGCCACAGCTGCTCAAAATCGCAAGAAATCTTCTTCCAGTCAACCGCCGTCTTGGGAAACTGCAAGATGAAAAGGAAACCTGTACAAATCAGGAAAAATAAATTAATTAATAGACAGATTGACGCGCAGTATGGAGTAGTGAAACAAAGTGAACAATCCAGAGTATGCAGCCAGCCATTGTATCAGACTGCTTCACTGACTGAGAGGGTTGCTGAACACTATATGGACATAACATAACAGCATTCAAAACTAATAGTAGGAAAAAAATAGTCACCTCCATATAATACCTTAAGCTCTGCACAATGGCCTCGCATGTCTCCGGAATCAGGACACTCAGTAAAGGCCTGGAAACAGCAGCGGAAAATCGCAAATCTTGAAGAGACCTTCCTGTGGCCAGAAACCGCAGTGTCACCGCCAACCTTTCATCCACGGGCACGGCTGCACGCATCTGCGTATCCCGCCTTTGTATGAGTGGCGTAACAGCAGCAAGTATTAACTTGAAGGATTCCTCTGACATCCGAAGGTAGTTTCGGAAATCCTGAGGGTTGTTATCACGTAACTCTCATCAGACCCATGTGTGACAATGTACACCTTTTCAGCAGCCAGCTCCTGGTCCACATGCGACGTTTTCGTTTTGGACGTCTCTTTTGTAACCGTGCTGCCTCAAACACCAGGGCAGCAGCAACAACAGATCTCTCACCGGAAGTCAGCATACGTGCTAAAAAGAAAACAAACATACAATTAATACATGTGCTAAAACACACAAAATGCTTTGACGATTTATCTAAATATAAATGGTGCTACTGGCATTAACTGGGCAGTCCACCACACAACAGCTAGATCTGTAAAAAGATACAATAAGCCGCGCTACAACTCACTGCTTGAGACGCTCTGGCCTACCCTACTCTCAATAAGGAACAATCGTCAATGCTCCAGCACTAAACATGAGGTAAAATCCACGTTGAAGGGTACTATCTGCTACGCTGAAGCGTTGTACATACCTCTTGCGGTAAAATTCTGTAGTTTAAAGTCCAGGGAATCCAGGTGATTTAGGAGTTCTGGTTCAAAGAACGTGCTGAGTACAGCGCTCGACAGCTCCGATCTTATCGGCAGGGAACAAAAGTACTAGAGAAAGAAACGTGTTCCAGAGAGAAAATACAGCGCTCGACAGTTCCGGTTTTATTGGCAGGGAACAATGGTAGTACGTCTGGCGAATGAGCGCACAATATTGTACCCTTCAATCAGCACACAGGAGGTGTAGAATTTGACGCTCCTACGTATCACTCCTCTCCACCCATTACATCGTATACAATATCGTGCACACCTATGTCACACGATGCAATCATGCCGCCACAGCGGGACACTAGACGACAAAAGAAAGTTTCAAACGTTCTGCTATGACATACGATTCTCAGCGGGGGTGTCTGATCGCAGTAGCTGTCAGACACAACGACATCGTAACGATATCGCTAGAACGTCACGAATCGTGCCGTCGTAGCGATCAAAATTGCACTGTGTGACAGTACCCTGAGTCCAGGTTATCCCATGCCCATCATCATCACCGGTCTACAAAAAAGGATTTGGGATCTTCAGGACAGGAATATACTACCAGGCTCCATACATTGAACAAAAAAAAAATAAAAATGAAGGGACAAGATAAATATATCCTAGTTTTTCCCTGAGCAATATGGACGTCTCATGGGGAAACCTAACTATTCATGCAGCCTCCACGTTTTACAGAGGCTCTTGCAACACTACTAAAAAAAAAAAAAAAAAAAAAAAATCCAGGCTCCAGTCTAGGCCTTCTCCAGTGGCCAGGCCACACTGCCAGTGCCCTGAACAATCTTGCATGCCAAATTTCTAGCGCTTCCTGCCCTCCCATCATGGTACGATTACTTTGCTTCTGCAACAGAGGGCTCCCGCCTCCCAAGAGATACACACTCCAATTTTTGTTGTTTTGGAAATGTTCAACCCAAAAAAAGGAAAAAAAAAAAAAAAGAAAAAACACTACAGGACAACTCTCCGACCCACCAGTAAAAGACCTCCCTTCAGGCCAGCCCCCTCCTGCTATCCATAAACCCACCAGCCCTGGTCTCCTAGGCCTGGATCTAGTAAGACACTGCCATGACGGGGCGTTACCACCTTGGATGTTTTCAGGGTCAGCAGCCATCTCATTCACTATTTAAGAGTTGAGGACATACAATCTCCAAGTCGCAGGGCACAATTGAAGTACAAACCCAAACCTATATATAGTTTTCTGGACTCTTATTTCAGATCATTAGGAAACCGCAAAGCTGAGCCAAAGAGGCCAAGAAAAAGACAATTGATAGATGAGGAAGAAGAGGCAAATACACACTACACTAGAGTATCATCTCTACAACAAATTAAGGACAAAAGTGGTTTGAAAGTTCAGAAGATGGAACCACAACTGGACTACAATTCCTCCACAGATGAAGAATCCCTTAAACATAGGCAACAGAACATACACGAAGGAGCACCAAGGAATGCCAACCACATTAGCAGGAAAGCACAAAAAGAAAGAAAATTGGATGAGGAAAATGAGAATATAGCACTCTTGCTGTATATGTTTGTGATCCCGAGATTGCATTAAAGAAGCGCAGTCAGGAGAGGAAGGTTCTGAGCGGGAGTCAAAATGGAGTGGCCATAAAATCGAAAGGTGATTTTGGATGAAGAGGAGTAGGAAGATATTCAACCTTGAGTTTAGAACATACAGTTTCCCAGATGCAGTGCCTGTCTTAAATAAACCCAAAGCCAACTACATATTGAAAGACCTTATTCCAGCCTTCTACTTCAGACAAGATGTTACTGTAACTGTCAGACACGATAAAACAAGAAAGCAAATTCGGCTTTCAACAAAATCAGCATTACATTTTATCACAACAGGAAACATAAAATGTTTAAGAAATTCTGCTCTTCACAACTGGTCATCAGGCTGCCCTAAATGAAAATAAACTATGTATTTATATGTCATATGTGGGGTGGGTACGGAGAGTCTTCCGCCCCTTTGGATTACAGCGGTTCGGTAGGTTCGGGGGGGGGGTTCTCATTGGTGTGCACTCTATCTCATCTTGACTGAAGGGATGCAGAAGTGCAAGTTTATAGGAGAAGAACTGAAATATCACTTGGTCATGGGTGCTCAGACTCTGCTGAGACAATCATATTTAAGTCACATGCTGTCCATTTCCCTGTGATCCTCCTTGAGCTGGTTCTACTCCTTCATGGAGTCCAACTGAGTTTAAACTGATCGGACATGATTTGTAAACACCTGTCTATACAAGACCCCACAGCTCACAGTGCATGTCAGACCAAATGAGAATCATGAGGTCAAAAGAACTGGCCAAGGAGCTCAGACAGAATTGTGGCAAGGCACAGATCTGGCCAAGATTACAAAATAATTCCTGCAGTACTCAAGGTTGCTTAGAGCACATGGTAAGGTTTTAATATTAGACAGTGTAGGACCATCCCGCTCAGCGTTACCTTGTGGTGGGATGGCTTGTGCCATTTTTGATCAAAAACAGCTTTGCAAAAAAAAAAAAAACCTGTAAATGCACTTTTTGCTTTTTACTTAGTTACAGCAGGGTTTTTGGTCATTTTTTCTCTTGCAGGTTTTGTACAATTTCAGAAGATGCAGTTTACCCAATTTTTTATAGCCTATATTTTTGACAATAGCTGTTCAAGATACAGCTCCATTAAAATTGTTATTTTGTTTTTGGAGGATAGTCTATTACACTAGATGACCTCCCATTTTTCATCTTCATTACCTATTCTAATCAATTTTGTTTTCTAAGGGGACATTATTATTACTTTCATAAATCTTTTCTAGAGACCTTGACTGATGTTTCTTTTTGCCCATCGTACAGATATGTTGCTGTGGACCAGTCCTCTGTTCAAAACACCCCAAAAGAAGAATCATTCCTGGATATGGGTTGAACCACACACGGGGATGCTCCAGAAGGGGAATGGATCTGCCTGACCGCTCTATCAGGGTTCATTCAGGAATCAGACAAGACTTGCCTCCTTATCTGAAACTTTTTTCATTCATAAAATTAATACACAGGACATACCCACAGAAAGTGACAGGAGGAAGTTAATAAGTCGGACATGAGTGAAAATGAAGACAATGACTCTAGGACATTTCCAGTCCCTAATCCAAAAGAGGCTTCTTGAGCGCTTTCTTCAAGGTCAATAATGTTAACTACATTTTTGTATTACATTTAATAAACGCTTAAAATATGAAAACGTGGATTGTACGCGTGTTATATATTGCAAGCTTAAAAGTCATAAAACTCAAATAAGTCGTGTAATTAAATTAACCAGTTCCTAGAGGAATATTAAAAATCCCTCTTACATATGTACATAATGACAGCAAACTGAAAATCCACTAAAGTAATCAAACTGAGAAATACCCCTAAAGTAAATACAGAAAGCAGTGAACACTGCATATTGTCAAAGTGTCAGCAGAAATTCAATTTTGCTGACCAAAGCACTGATGCCCCTGGGTATCTGTCTTTTGGCCGGAGGAAGTGATGTGCACATTGGATGATCCCCATCCCTGATGTACACTAAGTAGGTAAATCCTACATGTACTTGATGTGCACACATAGCATATTTATATAACTAGTGTGCATACTCAGAAAGTGAGGCTGTGTCTATATACTGTATATGTGCACTGTAAGTGCATGCATTAATGCATAGCTTATGTAAATATAGTTACACATAAATTCATTAAAGCTTGTATGACAACTCTTAAAATGGTTTGGAAAAAAAGCATCTCTTTACACAACACATGCAAAAATTGCAACTCTGCCTTTTCACACCGTCATATCGCCCATCAGCTACCAAGTAGGCAGGGATTGTGGAAGATAAGTAAAAAGAAAGGTTACTTCAGCTCACATTTCATGAGTTTTTGATGAATTTCAGGAGCACGGGATCACATCTCTGCCGGACGCCTAGAGTGGTCATTTGCAGAGGGATAAAATCCAGCTTCATCCAATAAAAAATTTTTTTATTTGGGATACATATAAAAAATAAAAAAAAATAATCACTGCTATGACATTGATCTCGCGTTAGCCGGATGGAGGGAGATACAAAAACTGCATGTGTTTCGAACATGGCATGTGTTCTTAAGCTCAATCTCATTGTTCTGTCCCACGACATAATCCATGTCTGGGGGACAATTATTTTTAAACCAGGATGGTACCAAGATGTGACTGTCCAGGCTGAGAACCACTGGTGAATGAGCTGCTCGAAATGCAGAGTCAATGACCGGGAGGGTGACTTCATAGAGGTTACCTCTGGTCACTGAGGCACCGTTCCCAACCAGGTTGAACTGCGGTGACTTCAATGAGATCCCAGCTAGCACAGTGAGCGTCCACAGCACTAGCGGGGAACAGAGCCCAGTGACCAGAGGTAACCTCTTAAGTCACCACCACAAATATGAACCCCACTTGCCACTGCTACAGGGCAAGTGGGAAGAGCTGAGGAAAGCACCTGGTGCAGCTAATAGATGTGCATTTTCTGGGCAGCTGCAGGCTGCTTTTTTTTTTGGGGGGGGGTTAATATCCATGGTCCCTTACCAGTCTGAGAATACTAGCCCCCAGCTGTGAGCTTTAGCAAGGCTGAAGGTCAAGAGGGGGGGGGACCCACAAGTTTTTTTTTTTTTTTTTTTTTTTTAAATTTGAATAATTAAAAAGGATTGCAGCCCCCAGCTGTGAGTTTTGCCTGGCTGGTTAAAGAAAATACAGGAGAAAGAACCCACTTTTTTTTTCATTCATTTACTGTGCAGGCGGCAGCTGATAAATACCCCCATCATCAGCTCCTGCTGTCACTGTTAGCAGCAGCAGGGATAGGCTGATGGGAGTAATAGTCCCATCAGCCGCTGCCTGCAGTCTCTTATCACTTAAATGTAATTCATCATTCTCCCCTGCTCACGCCGATAGTGACAGAGCAGAATGACGAGTGCCATGTTCAGTATCTGCGCTGGGGAACAGTGCTTACTGTAAGGATTCTTTACCAGCGCCGAAGCACGTCACATGGATAACATCCATGTGCAGGAGGTTTACATAAAAAAAAAAAAAAAAAAGGGACATGTCAGCGTGTTTTGCCCATGGAGACATGGTCCGTGGAAACACTGACATATGCACTGACCTATTCACTTGAATAGGCAAATAGCACTCCATTACTCTAGAGT
The DNA here is from genome assembly GCF_051348905.1 of Ranitomeya variabilis. Lineage (NCBI taxonomy): Eukaryota > Metazoa > Chordata > Amphibia > Anura > Dendrobatidae > Ranitomeya > Ranitomeya variabilis. The sequence goes on from NC_135238.1 coordinate 194,734,932, forward strand.
CTCTCCGCATGGCTAAGTACCGTATTTTTCGGACTATAAGATGCACCGGACCATAAGACGCACCCCAAATGTGAGATGAAAATTGCAGAAAAAGATTTTTTATAAGATGGGGGTCCGTCTTAGTGTCCGAGTTTACAGTATCTTACCTGAGGGCTGTCGGTGGCAGAGCAGCGTCACAGGAGGCATGTTGTCGGCAGAGGTGGGGTGATGCGGTACGGCGTGCATCTGAGCAGGGTCCCTTCCTGCTTAGTTGGGCGACGCCACAGCCTGGTGTCCATGGGGGGGTTGCAGAGGTGGTGTGGCAATGGCAGAGATGCGGGGATAATGAGCGGTATGGCATGAGCAGGGTCCCTTCCATCTTCCTGATGCCGCGCGTGCTTAGATGGATTGCTCTGCTTCCCGGGGCTTCAGGAAAATTACTGCGGGAGGCCACGCATGTGCGATGGAGATCACGGCAGACATTTTTCCTGAAGCCGAGATTTAAATCTGCGAACTCTCCTTCTGGAAAATGGCCGCTGTGATCTCCATCTGCACATGCACGGCCTCCCGCGGCCATCTTCCTGAAGCTCCGAGAAGCAGAGCACTCCATCTGCACACGCGCAGCCTCAGGAAGATGGCCGCCGCCACAGAGAAACCAGTGACTGACCCGGCTCTGCTGCTCACATTGGATACCGGGCCGCTGCGTCACCACCTGTGGAAGGGACCCTGCTCACGCCATACCGCTCATCATCCCCACACCTCTGCCGCTGCCACCACACCACTGCCGGTAAGCCTGCATTATGACTATAAGATGCCCATCCCCCCCCCCCCCCCCCCCCCATTTTCCTCACTTTTTTTGGGGAAAAAAAGTGTGTGTTATAGTCCGAAAAATATGGTAGTACTGTATAGCCACATATGGGGGGTATTTCCACATTCAGTAGACAAATTTTGGGCCATTTTTACCCACTTGTGTGAAAATGTAAAATCTTCAGCTAAAACAATTTTGGAGGTAAAAATGTAGTTATTTTGTCTTCACTGCGCAATGGTGTTGTAAAATGGTGTCACCTATGGTGTCAATATGATCACTGCACCCCTAGATGAATTCATTGTGAGGTGCAAGTCATAAAATGGGGTCATTTAAGGGGGGGGGGGTGTTCTGCTGCTCTGGCATCTCATTGGTTCTCCCAGTGGGTCATGACAACTGCAAACCATAAAAGTAAATTCTGGCACCCCTTGCCTTCTGAGCTTTTTTCCTGGTTACATGTACAGTATTGGCGTACATGCAAAAATGGACCTCAGTTTGTAGTTAAAAAATTCCTACTAGCCCTTAGAAAAATTAAAAACTTGGGGCTAAAACATTTTAGTGGTCGAAATTAATTTCTCTTCCGTCGCTCAGTGGTATAAAATTCTGTGAGGCACGTGGTGTTAATATGATCACTGCACCCGTAGATTAATTCATTGGGGAGTAGTTTGAATAATGAGTCCACATATAGGGGGGAGTCTGTTCTGGCATGTCAGGGGCTCTGCCAATGACAGTACTCAAACCAACCAGCAAAATATGAACTGTAACATAGCGCCTCTTCCCTTCTGGAGCTTTACACTGTGCATCAAAAGAAGTATTCCACTACATATGGGGTATTGGCATACACGAGAAATTGTACAACAACGTTTGGGGTCCAATTTCTTTTGTTACCCTTGGGAAATAAATTGGGGTGAAGAGATTATTTTGTGGAATTTTTTTTTTATTTTCATAGCTCTATGTCATTAACTTCCGCGAAGCACTTCAGGGTTCAAAGTGCTCACTACAAATCTAGATAACTTCCTTGGGGGGGGGTTTGTCTAATTTCAAAATGGTCTCACTTGTGAGGGTTTCCACTGTTTAAGCACATCTGGGGCTCTCCAAGCGCGACATGGCATCCGATCTCAGTACCAGCCAATTTTGCGTTGAAAGTCAAAACGACACTCCTTCCCTTCTGAGCTCTGCCATGCACCCAAACAGTGGTTTATCCCCACACATGGGGTACCAGCATACTCAGGAGAAATTGTGCCCCAAAAGTTGATGTGCAATTTGTCTTGTTACCCTTGGTAAAACAACATTTGGACCTTAAGTAAATTTGTGAAATAACAATTAATGTTCATTTTAAAACATTTCAACATTTCCTGTGAAGCACGTGAAGGGTTAATAAACTTCTTGAAAGTGGTGTTGAGCACATAGAGGGGTGCCGTTTAGAATGGTGTCACTTTTGGGTATATTCTATCATATAGGTGCCTCAAAGTGACTTCAAGTGTGATGCTGTCCAAAAAAAAAAAAATGTGTTGTAAAAATGAGATCGCTGCTTAACTTTTAACCCTAATAACTTCCTAACCAAAGAGAAAAAAAAAAAAATTGGTTCCAAAAAGTAGACATGGGGAATGTTACTTATTTGTGTGGCATTTCTGTGATTTAAGGGCATGAAAATTCAAAGTTAGAAAATTGCAAGATTGTTATTTGCTGTAAAACTGAAATATAAAAATGACGACTTTAAACCCTTTCCGACATTTGATGTAATATTCCTTTCATGTAACCTAGACCTACTTGACCAGAGAAGGAATAGTAAGTCATCGCAATTGACTGCGCACTCAGGGAAGGCAAGTGAAAACAACCAAAAAATAAGTCAGATATTTCCAGCCCATCACCCCAAAAAGCGATTTAAGTGGTTTTCTTCAAGAGCAACAATCATGATCACATTTATGTAACAAAATTTGTAATGTGTATGACTTTAAGGGAAAAAAAACAAACAAACAAAACAAAACACATAGTTAGCCACTGGTTTACTTCTGTGTGCTTTTTGGGGTAACAAGATGTTCAGACATAATGTAACCTTTATTAATACTTAACTTTTAGTTCTATTAAAAAAAATAAATAAATAGACTCACGTAAAGCTGTATTGTTTTAACACTGGTGGGTGTGGACCCACTGTGCCACGAATCAGGCATGATTGGAGGGGCATGATTAAGTGTCTACCGGATCTTCACAAGGGACTGATGAGGATAGGCTGGACTGCTGATAGACACCAGGTACCACTCCAAGGCGGTCCCCAGAACTACAGCAGCTGAACAGAAGGTCAGAGGCACAGGTACAGGAGGGCGAGATAAAAGTAGTAGTCAGAAGGTCCAAGGTCAGAGCAGGCAGCAAGGGTTCACAGAAAGTTGGAGTCAGGGATGGGGAAGTCAAGCAGAGAGGGTAAACAGGCCAGGTTGATAAAAGGGGACAAAACAAATATGCTTAAACAAGGTGCTAGCGGGCTAGGAACCAACATTTGGGCAAGGAATGGAGGTGGGAGCAGCTGTCACATGGGGAAGGGAGGGGGGGGGGGGGGAATATAGATCCTCTATATGATGGATCAGACTTACCCTGAAGAGGCAGGGTATCGTGCCTACCAGCCATTGATGGCAACAGACATCAAGCACCACTCTGGTGCACTACCTGGAACCCACGCTCCACCCAGAAACCAGATGGCACACAGCAATATGGAGGGGAAGGGAAGCACTGCCACAAGGGAAAGCTAAGAGGGGCAACCCCTGAAACTTGCCCTGCGCAACCCTGATCTCCCCGACGTCCCTAGATGGGTTCTTTCACCTCGTGCAGCGATTGCTTTCATATCCCCGTCTTACCCTAAGCTCGGCCCTGGCTAGTGTGCAGGGCAGCAGGAACACTAGTCCTGCTCTATGATGAAAGACAGAAGGAAACAGATGGGGGGGGGGGAAGAAAAGGCTATCACTCAATGTGCACCCAGAGCAAGATAACAGGAAATCACTGGCACCTACCCAAACTAGGAGGTGAGTACTCATTCCAGAGGATCCGAGAAATCAGAGATGAAGATCAAAGCTTTAGAAGACAAACTGCTTAACCCTTGCAACAACAGAACTAGGTAAATCTGCACAGCTAACTGGTAAGCAAACTAGTGGAGGTATGCAAATAGCCAAACACTGCAATATTCTGACCCATGAAATAGAGACCACACTCAGGATATCCCCGTGACAGTAGCCTGATACATCACCTGCTAGCAGCTGTTAGGCTGGGAAAGCAAGTCTTTACAGGACAAAGTGTATGGGTCGGACTCCACCAAGTCGGTGTGTTACAGTCAGCGATCAAGGTGGTTTAGCAGGCAGGTTGTCCTCCACAGAATAAAAAGGGAAGTTGTGGAAGGAATTCAGGATCAGTCTGTCCAATATATAATTTTTTAAGAGGCAACTTGCCAGTCATTCAGTACACTGCTCCAACAGTACCCCATTTTGTTAACCATGAACTTGTCATATTAACAATCATTTAGCCTCATTGTACATTGTTACAGGAATTTCCACAGTCCCTCATGATGTGATGAACTCAGTTCTTTTTTGGCCAAGTGTAGCAGCTCTCCTCACTCCCGCTGTATATAGCACTATACGTGCACTAACTTCTCCTCTCAGCCTGGACAATGGCATCCAAAGCACCTCAGCTCCCTTCCCACTGCTGGCAACCAAGGATTATATCAAGATATCTTATTCCCAACTGAGAGTTGGGCTCTTTAACCACACAGAACTATGTCTCATGTGGCAGTACAGATTTCACTGGAGTCCTGACACTGACCATAGCAAGGAGCATAGCACTGGCTGGCTTCCTTGAACTCCAGCACCACCCAATCCCAGGGATTGTTTCTTCTCCTGGGCTCTGTAGTTCTCCTGCAGGAGCTATTACCAATCAGACTTCACATAAGCTCTTAAATTAATTACATGCGTGTGTGTAAAGAAGTCTGAACATATGGCTTATCACACCATAGTTGAGATATTTGTGATGCCTGAATCTGTAGGTTTGTAGTTCCAGCTCCTTTAACACTTCCAATTCTTTATTTTTCTATTTTTCTATTTATCTGTATCAAGTGGTTTTCTTTTTGTTGACCCACAATGTCTTTTCTTTTGACGATGACATATTTTTGCAAAAAACAGGCGTCCCTATGGGAGCGAAATACTCCCAATCTTAGGCTAATCTTACCATGGCATTTTGGGAAAGTAAATTTATATATTCTGAAAATAATCCTAACTCAGGTGATATAGTTTGGTATGGCAGATACATCAATGACCTGCTCATTATATGGGGGGGATGTATCTGCCATACCGAACTTTGTTGGGTACATGAATGACAACATGTTTAACCTGCAATTCACATACAAGTGCGATAGTGAACAGATTTTTTTTTTTTTTGGGGGGGGGGGGGGATTTGGAATTGGTGGGTAAGCAGGGACTTGCTATTAGTAAAACGCATACAAAAAACCTGTTAGTGGGATCACGGTCCTACATGCTACGAGAAGCCACCCTAAACACAATTAAGTCAATACCTGTAGGGGAATATACGAGATTAAAAAGAAATTGCAGTAGAATAAAGGACAGAAACAGGGAATTTAGAGAATTAGAAAATAAATTAATGGCAAGAAAATACCCCAAATGGACTCTGAAAAGGGCAGAAAGAATAGTGAGTGAAAAGGAAAGAGAAACAATGTTACCACCCAAAAAAAAAAAATAAATAAAATCTTAGAGAAAGACACAACAAGAAACCATTTGTCTACAGTATAGCCCGCAGTTTAATGATATAAAACAAATAATAATTGTTCACCGATTTTATATTATCGCTCTGATACTAAATCCACTACATGGCTGGAAACAAAGGGCTTCTATAGGTGTGGCACAACATCGTGCAGCACATGTGAACATACACATACAGGGAAAACCTTTTCGGATAATTTAAATGCCACAGTTTACGACATAAGACAATTTATAAATTGCCATACTACTAATGTTGTATATAAAATAGATTGTGAACTGTGCAATTTGACTTATATAGGCTGTACCACCAGAAAATTGAAAACGTGCATATCTGAACATGAGAGATTCTTTGAAAGGGAGCAACAGTAATAGAAATATCTTAATGGTAGCCAAACATTTTATGCAGGAAGTTTGTCCACAATGAAGGTTCAAGGAATAGAACAGGTAAAAAAAAAAAAAAAAAACAAAAAAAAAACATTGCACGGAGTGGCACAAAAAGTCGTCTTCTGACTAAAGAAGCCTATTGGATTTATAAATTACATACGAGACATCCGAAAGGCTTGAATAGGAAAAATGAGCTTTTGTACCACCATTTATAATATCTTTATTACTATATATATATATATATATATATATATATATATATATATATATATACATACATACATACATACATACATATACACACACACACATACACACAGTGTGCCTACAAGTAGTATTCAACCCCCTGCGGATTTAGCAGGTTTACACATTTGGAATTAACTTGGCATTGTGACATTTGGACTGTAGATCAGCCTGGAAGTGTGAAATGCACTGCAGCAAAAGAGAATGTTATTTCTTTGTTTATTTTTTATTAAAATTGGGAAAAGTCTTTTCAGAGGGTCATTTATTATTCAACCCCTCAACCCACCAGAATTCTGTTTGGTTCTCCTAAAGTATTAAGAAGTAGTTCAGGCACAAAGAACAATGAGCTTCACATGTTTGGATTAATTCTCTCTTTTTCCAGCCTTTTCTGACTATTTAAGACCCTCCCCAAACTTGTGAACAGCACTCAAACATGGTCAACATGGGAAAGACAAAGGAGCATTCCAAGGCCATCAGAGACAAGATCGTGGAGGGTCACAAGGCTGGCAAGGGGTACAAAACCCTTTCCAAGGAGTTGGGCCTACCTGTCTCCACTGTTGGGAGCATCATCCGGAAGTGGAAGGCTTATGGAACTACTGTTAGCCTTCCACGGCCTGGACAGCCTTTGAAAGTTTCCTCCCATGCCGAGGCCAGGCTTGTCTGAAGAGTCAAGGCTAACACAAGGACAACAAGAAAGGAGCTCCGGGAAGATCTCATGGCAGTGGGGACATTGGTTTCAGTCAATACCATAAGTAACGTACTCCACCACAATGGTCTCCGTTCCAGACGAGCCCGTAAGGTACCTTTACTTTCAAAGCATCATGGCAAGGCTCGTCTACAGTTTGCTCATGATCACTTGGAGGACTCTGAGACTGACTGGTTCAAGGTTCGAGATCTTTGGTGCCAACCACACACGTGACGTTTGGAGACTGGATGGCACTGCATACGACCCCAAGAATACCATCCCTACAGTCAAGCATGGTGGTGGCAGCATCATGCTGTGGGGCTGTTTCTCAGCCAAGGGGCCTGGCCATCTGGTCCGCATCCATGGGAAGATGGATAGCACGGCCTACCTGGAGATTTTGGCCAAGAACCTCCGCTCCTCCATCAAGGATCTTAAGATGGGTCGTCATTTCATCTTCCAACAAGACAACGACCCAAAGCACACAGCCAAGAAAACCAAGGCCTGGTTCAAGAGGCAAAAAATCAAGGTGTTGCAGTGGCCTAGTCAGTCTCTTGACCTTAACCCAATTGAAAACTTGTGGAAGGAGCTCAAGATTAAAGTCCACATGAGACACCCAAAGAACCTAGATAACTTGGAGAAGATCTGCATGGAGGAGTGGGCCAAGATAACTCCAGAGACCTGTGCCGGCCTGATCAGGTCTTATAAAAGACGATTATTAGCTGTAATTGCAAACAAAGGTTATTCCACAAAATATTAAACCTAGGGGTTGAAGAATAATTGACCCACACTTATGTTTAAAATTTATAAAAATTTAACTGAGCAACAAAAATTTTTGGTTTGTAAGATTTATGCATCTGTTAATAAATCCTGCTCTCGTTTGAAGTTTGAAGGCTCTAACTTATTTGCATCCGCTTAAACCTGCTAAATCTGCAGGGGGTTGAATACTACTTGTAGAGATATATATATATATATATATATATATATATATATATATATATACACACACAATGTGTAGTAAAAATGTGTGATAAATGCCCAATGAAATTAAATGGGGCAGATTTGGTAATCACCAGGTGGGTTAATTAACCATGTAAGAATACAAGTAAGACCATATATAAAGACTCACAGATGAAGGAGAGTCCAAGCTGTGAAAAAGATCATACCAGATCGAAACACGTTGCTTGTTCTTCTGTATCCACTGTAACTATATCCACTTTGCACAAGGACTTTGCATTTTTAATAGAAAAAATAAAGAATTGGAAATTTTTTAAGGAGCTGGAACTACAAACCTTTTTTCATATTGGATTGAAGATACGTTGGGTCAGGACATGTTCCGTGCACCTGTGAAGCTAAACAGTGAGCTGGCTGAGGAATCGCCTCTTACTTATTTACTTTAAATTTGACGGGGAGTCTGAAACCACAATATAGTATCTATATGTAACAGGGTTAAACATTTTATTGAATATTTCATCTTTAAAGAGCAATAGAACACTACATATTGAGAAGTTAAGTCTACAAAATTGAACAAATACCCCTACAATAATGTTTCATATAACTGCAGCAGTGAAGGATTTAAAAAAAAAAAACAAAAAAAAAAAAAACACTCAAACACCAAGACTAGTGATGAGTGAACATGCTATCTGAGCATCCTTGGGTGTTATACGAGTATCTTGGGCATGCTCGGATAATATATTCTATTAGAGCCCCTGCAACTGCATGTTTTGCGGGGGATAGACAGGCACAACACATCCAGGGATTGTCAGACAATCACGTTTGCTCTTCACTAACATACTTTTGCCACAAAATGTTTATGCTTCAATTAAAAAAAGGGGGAACAAAAAAAAAAAAAAAAAAAAACGTTCACCCTCCAGTTGTAACCGGTTTAAACTCCAGAGAACACATGTGCAACTGAGAGAAACCTTGCACAATGAACTGTAATGAGATATCAAGTACTGCCATTCGATACTTAAATTCACACATTCAACTCAAACCCAAGAAGATACTCTCATGTTTCCTTCAGTGTGAAACTAGCCAATTTACTGTTTTTTGTTTTTTTATATTAAACTAAGAAGAAAGTTGATATCGTGTACTGTCATGACTCAGCTGTCAGGTGACCTAGGGGCTCCTTCCCTGTCCCTAACACTAGGGGGTAGCCTAACTTGCCCTATTCCCCGGGATACTTCTGAAGGTGAAGATGCCGGGGCCTCCACCCTTTCCTTATCTCCTGAAACAACCCTCCATCTGTTCCCTTCCCCCACCCAGGGAAGAGGGGAGCTGCCGTGCATGGCAGTATGCCAACCTGATGAACAAGGATAGCAAATACCAGGCGTACAGATATTCAAACACATACAACAGTGGAATGCACTAGGGAGTGGAGGACAAGGATTTAAAAAAAAAAAAAAAGTGGAGGAAATTGATCTACCACACTTACAAACCCAAGCAACAGTCACAGATAACTCCTCCAAACTCCTGATATAAGCACCAAACACCTGATATAAGCACCAAACACCTGATATAAGCACCAAACACCTCTCCACCAAGCCATACAGCATAAGCTAGCTCTGATGAGGTGTTTCATTCAAGATCCAGATTATGTATGGGATAGTAGTGATTAACCAAGATCAGCTGAGATCTCAGACTCAGAGTATCCAACATGGCCGATTAAACCGTTTTACCAAAAGAAATTAACATTTAAAGAGGCGAAGTGCTTCTTTTCAGCAGAGTAGGAGCAGTCAGATTCTGCAGTAACCCCATGACATGTACTTTTTAAACATAGGAAAGAAGTGCTAGAGTATGAATTAAATGTTATTTAAATGAATTATGTTCTCTCACGTATACCTTTACTGGGATCAGGTGTTAGTTCCAATGTGTGTATTAACATTTCTATATAGAAATGGAATCTGCGGCAATAGAAAATCATGGTTCTCCTTTATTGTCAAATTGTAGTGCAAATTTTGGAGTAGATTAGACAGTTTCTTCAAAAGCCTTTTACTTATAAATCCATATGACCTGTGATTCTAGTACAGACCTTTATTCGTGAAATGTTAACTAATAATTTTAAGATTAAATGTAACCTGACAGCTGCTTGTATTAGACATTAGCTGTATGATTTATGGGATCTTTTCCAGGATGGTTTAATCAGTGATTGACAGCTTTCTCTGTATACACCCATAAAGAAAACCGTCAATCACAGTAAAGATTACCTACTGGACCAAAAATCCTATAAAGTAGGTGTTTAAAATAACTCATGCCATGCTAAACCTTCTTACAAAACTATATATACACACTCAGCATTCCCTGCTCTTCAACATGATGGAATCAGACTGGCATTTTCATAGTTACAGGCTCCTTTAAACTACACCGTGCCACTCACTGAAAGACCACATCACCTCCTGGGATCGATGCTGGGTGGCCATGGTAGCCTGCAGATACCAGTAACCTCACCTTGCCACTTATACATCCGGAAAAAAAGTGTAGCACATCCATGATGCCAGCAACATACAAATCACCTACGGTCAACCCATTTGGGTACTGAGTGACAAAGAACTACAAAACTTTTTCAAAGCTTAGTCATTTCAAAGACTACACAAATCTTTTAAAGATGATCTATAAGGAGTTTTGCCAAGTTGGCAGCCTGCACTTGTGGTCATTTGCTCCTGTTTTTTTTGAGAACCAGAGAAAAGCCAAAGGCCTGTCAATTGCTTGCTCCTACCCTGTAAGGGAGTAGGTCCTGGTTATAAGCCTGGAGTCAGGGTCTACTGCTCCCATTTTCTGATCTAAGCTTTCAGGTGGTGAGAGTCTTCCGCAACTGGCTGAGAGGATAAAGAGAACTGGAAAAAACTTCAGGGCGTTAACTCAGTGGCGTAGCTCTGACTACAGTTGGAGATTAAATATAGAGTATTTAAGGCAGATGGAATTTTAATTGAAACATCAGGAGTGGATGCGAAAACCATTTTATTCTGTGGAGCTCGTGTCCATACATACCTCCATGAGTATAAAGATGCCAGAAAAAAGAACCGCTGAAAAGGGTTATGACTAGAGATGAGAATTAATCTTAAGCCAAATATGACAAGTGAATAAAAATATCTACACAATTTGCAATTTGATATGAAAGGTAAGAGGGAAAAAAAAAAAATAGCTGAGAATTTTTTGGAGGTTGTAGAATTGGCATTCAGGGCTGTCCCACACGTCCAGATAATTCCGGTACCGGAATAAATCGGTACCGGAGTTATCCGTGTGCCTGGGAACTCACGGAGGCCATACGTGCGGCACACGTGTGCCGCCCGTATGGCGAGTGGGTACCACACGGAGCGTGTGGTACCCACTCTGCATCATGCTGAAGCCGCGATTCATATCTTCTCTCCAGCAGCGTTTGCTGTAGAGAAAATATGAAGAATAGTGTTTAAAATAAAGATCTATGTGTCCGCCGCCCCCCCACCCCCTGTGCGCCCCCCCGCTGGTCAGAAAATACTTACCCGCTCTCTCGCTGCTTCCTGGTCTGGCCGCGGCTTCTCCAGCATGCGGTCATGTGGGCCCGATCATTTACAGTCATGAATATGTGGCTCCACCTCCCATAGGGGCGGAGCCGACTATTCATGATTGTAAATGATCGGCCCCACGTGACCGCATACAGTAAGCCGCGGCCAGACCAGGAAGGAGCGAGGGAGCGGGTAAGTATTTTCTGACCAGCGGGGGGGCGCACAGGGGGTGGGGGGGCGGCGGACACATAGATCTTTATTTTAAACACTATTCTTCATATTTTCTCTACAGCAAACGCTGCTGGAGAGAAGATATGAATCGCGGCTTCAGCACCATGTGGGTGGGACAGCGCTTACTGTAGCGCTGTCTCCTGCACGCACACGGACCCCAGACGGAGAATGTCCGTGTGAGGTCCGTGTTTTACGCGGACCCATTGACTCTATTGGGTCCGTGTAATCCGTGCGCTCCCACGAACACTGACATGTCTCCGTGTTTAGCACACGGAGACACGGTCCGCAAAAAATCAATGACATCTGAACAGATGCATTGATTTTTATGGGTCTACGTGTGTCAGTGTCTCCGGTACGTGAGGAAACTGTCACCTCACATACCGGAATCACTGACGTGTGAAACCAGCCTCAAGCAGTAAGATCTCAGGTCTCTAATTAGTTCAGCTTTTGCTCAGTGGACGGTTGTCAACAGCATGTATGAACATGTGAACACTTCTGGCAAAGTCAGCATTTATGAGTGTTCGGTCCCTGCACATGGCAGGTCGGGCGTGCACGGAACAGGTATCAAAGTTAAACATTATCAAAACCAAAAATTCTTTGAATGCCATAAGTAATTTTGTTTCACAAAATTTTACAATTACCTAAATATCCGAGTCAGGAGCACCAATTAGGCTATGTTCATAAGTTGTATTTATTTATGCAAGTTAAAAGCTGTGCTTTACAGTACCAGCAAAAGCTACAAGATTTCAGAAGTCTTATTGATGCATATTTTTGTTTTCATCTTACTGAATTGGAAAACTGCAGCATGTCACTTTCAGCGTTTTTTCACACATACAAAAGCATTAAGTGCAGGTATCAGGTTGTGCTGTCTTTAGTGAAAAAAAAAGCAGGTACATTTGAAAATGAAACCCATTTTTTGTGTGATTTCCCCCATGTTTAAAATCACTATGTCTTGGTCTCATGTGAAAATAGCAGTTGGGCTCAGCATAATTTAATTAAAATTAGAGATGTGTATGAAGTAAACATTGACTGACCAAGGTGTGAAGTTAAACAATATCCATTCAACTCAAGGGCTGACCAAAGTGTAAAAGTAAACCATGTTCTATAAACTTAATGCTCTGCCAGTGTCATAGGTAAACTATTCCCCACTGTCACATTTGTAATTGTGTATTTTGTCTTGAACTCAAACTTTATTTTGTTCAGAAGTCAGTGTTTTTTTGTTTTTAATTTAGACAAAAATCTGAATCCACTAAATAGTTTGATCAAATTGCCCTTTTTTCAAAAATGGTTTTGCAGTTTCACATATGTTTTGCATTGGTGACCTGTGCTCATGCTTCTGTGGTGGAAGTAAAGCTGAACTTTGGGATCCTCAGAAGGAAAAAAAAAAAAAAAAAAAAAAAAAAAAAAAAGAGGGCGCAACTTCTGAGCATGATGTACATCAGAAAACAGTTGCAACATCTGAGTAGCCAGGTTCTCTCCAATCTAAACTGTGTCCTTAGACCACACACACTTATGATCAGTGTCAACAGCATTCATACCAAAAGCCAGGAGTTTCTCCAAAACAGAACTTGTGTCAATCTTTCAATAATAGTATTTATCCGTAAGTTCCACTCTGGGTTTTGATATCCAAATACACTGGTGTGAATAAGCCCTTAAGTACATATCATACACTACACAGTCCAGGATTTGTTTTAATGTCAGAGAGGGCTTTTAGCATGACCAGTGAATTTATCACACCAAATCAGAACAGGTTATCATCTACAAGTGTAAAAAAAAAAACAAAAAAAAACACACTTCTCAGAAGTAGTCACATCACTGGTAAGGACGACAAGATAACTGGAAACCCGAATGTTCTCCATCTATAGACTAATGATGCATGTGGAGAGGTTTTAAGCATATATACAAATAGAATGGAAGATTTCATACCTTTGAGCCGTTTTCTTCTACCACATTAGGATAAAAAGGATATAAACAAAAGGTTAAATAGCAGCAATAATGAAAAAGATACCGTATGTCCGCTAAGGGCAATAACTATTGGTCCGCATGGTACGAGTCAAAGACATCAAGGTACTTTTAAGAGGAAAGTGATAGATAACATTATGAATCCAGAAAAGTATCCATTGCCCTTTACCAAACATATTACACTACATTCCCACAATGAACTTTTGATGTTACAAATTTTCTGCATCTATTTGGTAAATTAGGCTACGTGCACACTTTTTAAGGCATTTTCTGACAGTTTTAATCTGGTTTTTGGCATGTCATGTTTTAATTAAAAGATGCTGTGTGTTTAATACTACCTCGTATTCAGTTTTGGAAAAAAAAAAAAAAAAAAATTGAAAACAGTCATATGCAGATTACATGTAGTTTTAGTGCATGTCTGCAGCAAAAGTGATATATATGCACATTTACCTGCATCTAGTGCAATTGTGCAGAGAAAAACCTACAAAAAAATTGTGCATACCCAAAAATAACTGCAGATTTGAAACATGCACCGCAGGTCGGTTCAGGCTTTCAGACACTGGGCGTGAGATTTCTGTAAATCTCATCCACGTTGAATATATCGGAAGTAAAGATTTTTGGCAAGTGAAAATTCAGAGCATCAAAAAAAAAAAAAAAATGCTTCATAGAGGCAAGGGAGATAGCATAACACATCCATCACCACTAGCAATAATTATTAGGAGTCATTTTAGTGGATAAATGCACAGGTGCATATTCAAAGCAAGTCGAACAAACTTCAAAAAAGCAAAAAAATAAATAAAATAAAAATGGAGTGATAGGTAAAAGGAGGATAGGTCAGACACTATCCTGATTAAATTCCCTACTCTGTGCACCTACCAGCAGTGGTTGGCAACCTAGAAATGCAACACGGCACCCCCTCTCCGTCAATTCTCCCTAACTGTACTAGTTCACCCTAAATGATTTAAAAATTTAAAAAAAAAAAAAAAAAAAAAAATTGTGCACTTACTCGCACAGTATATACAAATGAATCAAAACAACAGCTGCTTATTAAACAAAAAAAAACCTGCTTGCTGCAGCTCCTGCTGACTGACGCAATATCTTTACAAGAGCGGACCTTCTTTTCCCATTAGATTTCTCCTCCTAGATGCCATAGTTCATCAAGAAACTGCACAGGAAGCATTCCTTAAGAGCAGTATTGCAACATGACATACTCCTAAGACACAACTCTCAATGTGTGGCATGCAGTCCGCCATACAGCACATGTCTATGAGTCAGAGAAAAGGGAAGTGACATCACTCACAGCGGTGTCAATCACAGTGATGTCAGTTTCAGCCAATATGGTACAGCAATTGCAAGGAAAACGCCCCCAGAAAGGGGTGTGCCCAACACAGAACTCATGATGGGTGTATAGCGTCATTATATTCCATGTACTCACAGGGTTTCAGTTACTGTTGATCCCTAGGAGCAGATTAGTATAGAAAAAATCTTCATTGTAATCACCTTCCACAGGTCCACCGGTGAGTCTTCACTGCGGCTCCTGATGTCTGTATTGGCTGCGGCGCTGACATATCGACAGTGTGCACACAGCCAGTCAGTGAGTTGCCATTATTGATGGAACCCTCCACTGAGAGCAGCGGAGCTTAACAAATAGCTACCATGCTGTCAATATAACGTCGTGTTAGACATCAGGAGCAGTGGCGAGGCTCACCGGTGGACCCACGGAAGGTGAGTATCGCCGAGTTTATAATTTTTAAACCAAGAAGTAAAAAAAAATAATAAAAAGAATTTGAATCCTTCCCATTATCCACAGTTAACGATAAAGAATTGCAAATATATATATAATATATAATAAATCAAAATTTGTTATAAAAATACGTAATACGTAAGCCGGCAACCCACGTCAAGGGTCCTTACATTTGTCCTTACATGTAAGGACCCTTGACGTGGGTTGCCGGCTTACGTATTGAGGCCCCAATATAAACTAATACCTTACATACGTTGATATGTGGTTTGGTTTTTTTTGCACTTTATCTTGCAGGGCGCAGTCGGACCAAGATGGCTCTGTAAACTGTAGGCCTCTATTCACACAGCATGCATTTTGTAGCACTGGGCGGCCCGCCTGTGTGTGCGTTAGTAATAGGCTGTAGGCCAGATGCTCTGCATTGCCTGTGTGAACAATGCCACATACAGACTATTATCGTTTATCCTTTTGTGCACTAATGTCAAACAACCAATACTGGATTGAAAGTGGTTGTTTCATCGGTATTTTTTGCACCTGTGTTGTTGCCATCATTTATCGGGTCCGATGCGCCCTGCTGGTGCATTTGTTTGGAGGCTTCAGCAGGTAACCATCTCTGCTTTTTTCTCTGTGATTTTTTTGCCAAAATTTGTTATACATGAGAGACTTCACACAGGAGAAAAGGATGTTATCATAGTATGACCGAAGTACAATGAAGTAAAAGGAAAATGGTGGAATCCAAGACATAATGTAATTGCAGAATAGTGCTGCAACTTTGGATGTGACTTTTCTAATACCGTTCCTCCATGTCACACCTTCATCACAAAATACCCAAGAGTCACTGAGATAAAAAAAAAAACTGAATTGAACGGACAGATAGAATGATACATTGACTGTAAAGCCTCCTGTGAAGCTCTATAGATACATAAGGCTATGTTCACATATTGCGTTTTTGCTGCGTTTTTTTCCAAAGGTAAAACCTGCTCTCTTGGCAGTAAGAAACGTGCCTCAAAAAAGCAGGTTTTGCCTAGTTTTTTGGCATTTTTTTTTTTTGCTGTGTTTTTGTCAGAGTACATTTGACTGTTGTGCAAGCTAATAAAATTTAGTGCATAAAAAAATATGATTCTACTTCATCAGGTTTTGGCACCAAAAAACGAAGCAACGCCCGATACTTGTGTTTTTGCAGCATTCTTTGCACCACCCATTGCTTTCAATGGGTGAAAAAAAGCGCTGAAAGATGTGACATTGCTGCAGTTGGCAAAAACTAAGGTATTGCACACAATACTGAGGATAAAAAAACTAAACTGTGTGCATGAGATTTCTGAAATCTCAGACTTTGCTTGTACAGTGAAATGCAGCTGAAAGTACATAAAAAGTATATTAAAAAATGCTGAAAAATTGCAACGTGTGAACATAGCCTAAGAGCGTCTGCAGCTCTAGCTGTGACTTTAGTATAAGAAATATTGTAACAGCAGAATAGTGACTGCCGCTCTAAAAGTGAATGAAGTAACAGGCATGATGCAATAACAGAAAAGTGACTGCAGCTCTGGCTGTGACTAGAGTGTAAGACCGCACTGTACTGATCACATTCCATTTACAGTGAAGATGTTTTGCTTGCCCTATTAGATGGTGTCAAGTAGTAGGAATCTGTAGTGATATCCGCAGGGTCAATTGTTATGAGGATATTACCGAAGTCTTTGATGAAGTAAGAGTTCAGCTCTGGAGGGAAGCGTAGCTGTCAGGATGATGCATAACACAAGGGATTTCCTGCTGTGTGGCGTAACAGCAACCTCCGGTGGCCGTAATCTTATTTATTAGGCCGGGATCACACTTGAGAGAAGCTCGCACGAGTCTCACATCTCAATACACGACACTGCCGCCAGCACTCGGGACCGGAGCGTGCAGTACATGTATTTCTATGTAGCTGAAAGCTTCGGTCCGGTCCCAGTGCCGGTGGCAGTGCCGGGTATTGAGATGCGAGACTCGTGCGAGCTTCTCGCAACTGTGATCCCGGCCTTAGAGTTATTATATATACCCGCATGAGGGCTTTTTTGTGGACAAACTCTGCTTTTTAAATAACATTGTCCATTTTATCATATCATGTACTAGAATGCAGGAAAAAATCCCAAGTGTGAAAAAATTTCCACACAAACAAAAATACAAACTGCAATTGCGCAACTGTGTTTTTGGGGTTTTTCACAGTTCATTATACTATAATATGGCATGTCAATATCACGCTCCAGGTCAGTACAAATACTGAAATACCAAACATGCATTGTTTTATTTTTTATTTAACTGGTGGGGAAAAAAAAATCACAAATTTCATTATGGATAAAATCTTTCCTTGTATTGCCATTTTTTGATGTTTTCGGTTGATAGAGCTAGGTGACTGCTTGTTTCTTGAACATTGAGCCAGCAGTTTTATCTACAGCGTTTTGAGGTAAATACAATGTTTGACATTTGCCTTTTTATAGCATTTTTTGCAGTGTTTCAGTGGCCAATAATCTGCAATTCTGGCATTTTTTTTTCTCATCAGTGTTTACCAATTGAGCTAATTAATTTTACATTTTGATAGATCGGACTTTTATGGCCATGGAGTTATACTGCATGTATATTTTTTAAATTGTTTTTATTTAGAATCATGGAACAGGGGGCGATTAAAACGTTTCTAGAATTTTTTTCTTTTTAACTTTTTACTGTATTTTGTAATCCATTAAACACTTGTATATACAAAACTCAGTCTCCTATGAAAGCTAGTTTCCGGCTGCAATAGTAACCCTTCGGTATCATGCAATTGCATAGCGGGGCACTAATGGTTTGAACGGCGCGGCTCCCAGAGCCACTTGCTGTAAATTCTGTTGTCACAGATTGACAGACAGCTGCATTTAACAAGTTAACAGCCGCGGGCGGAGCTGCGCTCCAGTCACAGGTGTTAGGCCGGCGTCACACTAGCGAGTTTTACGGACGTAAGAGCGCAGAAAATACGTCCGTAAAACTCGCCAAACAAACGGCACAATTATTCTCAATGGGGCTGCTCCTATCAGCCGTATATTACGGTTCAGTATTATACGGCTTTCTACGGCCGTACAAAATCGCAGCATGCTGCGTTTGTCAGCGTATTGCGCAAAAAACCGCCAATGAAAGTCTATGGGGGCGAGAAAAATACGGATTCCACACGGACCAGCAGTGTGACTTGCGAGAAATACGCAGCGGTGTTAGTGAAAAGCCGCTAATTCAATTGCCGGCTTTTCATTTCTCCTTCACAAACCCGACATGAAATGAGACATGGTTTACATACAGGTCCTTCTCAAAAAATTAGCATATAGTGTTACATTTCATTATTTACCATAATGTAATGATTACAATTAAACTTTCATATATTATAGATTCATTATCCACCAACTGAAATTTGTCAGGTCTTTTATTGTTTTAATACTGATGATTTTGGCATACAACTCCTGAAAACCCCAAAAACCTGTCTCAATAAATTAGCATATTTCACCCATCCAATCAAATAAAAGTGTTTTTTAATAACAAACAAAAAAACCATCAAATAATAATGTTCAGTTATGCACTCAATACTTGGTCGGGAATCCTTTGGCAGAAATGACTGCTTCAATGCGGCGTGGCATGGAGGCAATCAGCCTGTGACACTGCTGAGATGTTATGGAGGCCCAGGATGCTTCAATAGCGGCCTTAAGCTCATCCAGAGTGTTGGGTCTTGCGTCTCTCAACTTTCTCTTCACAATATCTCTATGGGGTTCAGGTCAGGAGAGTTGGCAGGCCAATTGAGCACAGTAATACCATGGTCAGTAAACCATTTACCAGTGGTTTTGGCACTGTGAGCAGGTGCCAGGTCGTGCTGGAAAATGAAATCTTCATCTCCATAAAGCATTTCAGCCGATGGAAGCATGAAGTGCTCCAAAATCTCCTGATAGCTAGCTGCATTGACCCTGCCCTTGATGAAACACAGTGGACCAACACCAGCAGCTGACATGGCACCCCACACCATCACTGACTGTGGGTACTTGACACTGGACTTCAGGCATTTTGGCATTTCCTTCTCCCCAGTCTTCCTCCAGACTCTGGCACCTTGATTTCCGAATGACATGCAAAATTTGCTTTCATCAGAAAAAAGTACTTGGGACCACTTAGCAACAGTCCAGTGCTGCTTCTCTGTAGCCCAGGTCAGGCGCTTCTGCCGCTGTTTATGGTTCAAAAGTGGTTTTACCTGGGGAATGCGGCACCTGTAGCCCATTTCCTGCACACGCCTGTGCATGGTGGCTCTGGATGTTTCCACACCAGACTCAGTCCACAATCTTCCTCAGGGTCCGGTCACCTCTTCTCGTTGTACAGCGTTTTCTGCCACATTGTTTCCTTCCAACAGACTTACCATTGAGGTGCCTTGATACAGCACTCTGGGAACAGCCTATTTGTTGAGAAATTTCTTTCTGGGTCTTACCCTCTTGCTTGAGGGTGTCAATGATGGCCTTCTTGACATCTGTCAGGTCGCTAGTCTTACCCATGATGGGGGTTTTGAGTAATGAACCAGGCAGGGAGTTTTTAAAAGCCTCAGGTATCTTTTGCATGTGTTTAGAGTTAATTAGTTGATTCAGAAGATTAGGGTAATAGGTCGTTTAGAGAACCTTTTCTTGATATGCTAATTTATTGAGACAGGTTTTTTGGGTTTTCAGGAGTTGTATGCCAAAATCATCAGTATTAAAACAATAAAAGACCTGACAAATTTCAGTTGGTGGATAATGAATCTATAATATATGAAAGTTTAATTGTAATCATTACATTATGGTAAATAATGAAATGTAACACTATATGCTAATTTTTTGAGAAGGACCTGTACAGTAAACCATCTCATATCCCCTTTTTTTTTGCATATTCCACACTACTAATGTTAGTAGTGTGTGTGTGTGCAAAATTTGGACGCTGTAGCTGCTAAAATAAAGGGTTAAATCGCGGAAAAAATTGGCGTGGGCTCCCGCGCAATTTTCTCCGCCAGAGCGGTAAAGCCAGTGACTGAGGGCAGATATTAATAGCCAGGAGAGGGTCCATGGTTATTGGCCCCGGCGAATGAAGGAAATGTAGGTCAATGACCTGTAGTTACCTTCAGTCGTGGTGAGGCGCCCCCTGCTGGATGTCCTCATGAACTGCAGCCTGGGAACTTTTTCCCACGCTCGAGCTCACATGAGGACAACCTGCAGGGGGCGCCTCACCGCGACTGAAGGTAACTACAGGTCATTGGCCTACATTTCCTTCATTCGCCGGGGCTTACAAGCACGAGCACAGCTGCATTAGCAGGGCTCCTGCTTGTAAAATATTTTAACCCCTTCAGATGGATTACCTCATGGGACGTGACGGTTCATCAGAGGGTATGTATATTGTGGGTTTATTATTTTGCCGAGCGAGGGTCATCAGCTGGATTGAGAGAGCAATAAAATATTAAAACAACCGGTGTGTTTATTTCATTAAAATACTTTTTAATCATGTGTGTGTGTTTTTTAACCCTTTCAGACAATTGGATTAATAATGGATAGGTGACATAATTGACGCCTCTCCATTATTAATCTGGCTTAATGTCACCTTACAATAGCAAGGTGGCATTAACCCTTCATTACCCCATATCCCACCACTACACGGGAGTGGGAAGAGAGTGGCCAAGTGCCAGAATAGGCGCATCTTCCAGATGTGCCTTTTCTGGGGTGGCTGGGGGCAGATGTTTTTAGCCACGGGGGGGCCAATAACCATGGACCCTCTCCTGGCTATTAATATCTGCCCTCAGTCACTGGCTTTACCGCTCTGGCGGAGAAAATTGCGCGGGAGCCCACGCCAATTTTTTCTGCGATTTAACCCTTTATTTTAGCAGCTACAGCGCCCAAATTTTGCACATACACACTACTAACATTAGTAGTGTGGAATATGCAAAAAAAAGGGGGATATGAGATGGTTTACTGTATGTAATCATGTCTCATATCATGTCGGGTTTAGGCAGGAGAAATGAAAAGCCGGCAATTGAATTACCGGCTTTTAACATATATCGCGCTGAATTAAATATAAATACAGAATATATATATATATGTGTCTCAATGACATATATATACACTCACTGGCCACTTTATTAGGTACACCTGTCCAACTTCTTGTTAACACTTAATTTCTAATCAGCCAATCACATGGCGGCAACTCAGTGCATTTAGGCATGTAGACATGGTCAAGACAATCTCCTGCAGTTCAAACCGAGCATCAGTATGGGGAAGAAAGGTGATTTGAGTGCCTTTGAACGTGGCATGGTTGTTGGTGCCAGAAGGGCTGGTCTGAGTATTTCAGAAACTGCTGATCTACTGGGATTTTCACGCACAACCATCTCTAGGGTTTACAGAGAATGGTCCGAAAAAGAAAAAAAATCCAGTTAGCGGCAGTTCTGTGGGCGGAAATGCCTTGTTGATGCCAGAGGTCAGAGGAGAATGGGCAGACTGGTTCGAGCTGATAGAAAGGCAACAGTGACTCAAATCGCCACCCGTTACAACCAAGGTAGGCCTAAGAGCATCTCTGAACGCACAGTGCGTCGAACTTTGAGGCAGATGGGCTACAGCAGCAGAAGACCACACAGGGTACCACTCCTTTCAGCTAAGAACAGGAAACTGAGGCTACAATTTGTACAAGCTCATCGAAATTGGACAGTAGAAGATTGGAAAAACGTTGCTTGGTCTGATGAGTCTCGATTTCTGCTGCGACATTCGGATGGTAGGGTCAGATTTTGGCGTAAACAACATGAAAGCATGGATCCGTCCTGCCTTGTATGGAGCATCTTTGGGATGTGCAGCCGACAAATCTGCGGCAACTGTGTGATGCCATCATGTCAATATGGACCAAAATCTCTGAGGAATGCTTCCAGCACCTTGTTGAATCTATGCCACGAAGAATTGAGGCAGTTCTGAAGGCAAAAGGGGGTCCAACCCGTTACTAGCATGGTGTACCTAATAAAGTGGCCGGTGAGTATATATATATATATATATATATATATATATATATATATATATATACTGTATATATGTTTTACCGAACATTTGAGCACATAAATCCATTAGATGTCGGTTTTGCAAGCCTGCGAGAAAATATCGCAGTACGGATGCCATACGGATTACATACGGAGGATGCCATGCGCAAAATACGCTGACACACCCTGCCTACGGATCACTATTTTGGGAACATTTCTCCGTATTACGGCCGTAAAAAACGGACCGCATTGTCTTACGCCGAGTGTGACTCCAGCCTTAGAGGCAGATGATAATTAAATAACACAACCATCATCTGCCGGCAAAGATGAAGGCTCCTGAGCAGGAGATGATATATGAGGGACTAGTAAGTCATATAAGAGGTTAAAAGACACACAAACACACAGGACATTTACAAAAAAAAAAAAAAAGCGCCGGACAAGATAACCTAGGTAGGTTCATGGCCTAAAAGCATTAGCAAGATTATGTGATTAAGACGGTGTTGAATGCCTAAGCGCACGCGCCCGCCATAGAATAATGGATTAGCATAACAGGATGATATGCCACTACAAAGATGGCGACATATAGCGCGTTTGCGCATGCGCCGGTATTCTGATATGTGGATTGGCCGGCAGCCCGACAGTCATACGACGCGCTGGACATGCGCAGTTGAATCGTAGGAATGCCGAGAAAAATGCTGTCCTCCATTAGTAGCGGGTCACACTGGGGGTAAGAACAAGTGGAATATGAACATAATATATACAGTACAATGTTTGGATGGATTAGTTTACTAATATATAACTTATTTTGCACAAAAGCACATATGCACTTTACAAAGACACCACTAGAGGGCAAATTGAACATGTGAAGGATTTTATAATTGTATTGCATCTTATTGAACACAAATGGCACTTATTAAGGATTATGTTAAAAAGGTATAAATATGCACACAGCTGATGTAACCACTGCTTGAGAAAGGCTCATTCAGAGCCGAAACGTCGCTGCACAGACATGTGGTCTGATTAAACTCTGCACAGCTATATGGAAAATGGAGTGCTGCCTTCTTTTTTGGACTAAAAGCAATCAGTCCATTTTATAGGGTGGTGTGTATGGGTCTAATATTGGACCATTACAAAAACGAAGTATGCAAAAAGAGAGAGAATTTCTTTTTATAACATGGATACGGAGGTAGTTGATTGTATTCCTAGATTATTTTTCTTTTGTCTTTATTTCACTCACCAGCGCTTTACAGACATTACTGGCACTGTCCCCATTGGGGCTCACAATCTAGATTCCCTATCAGTATATCTTTGCAGCGTAGGAGGAAACACACAAATATGGGGAGAACATACAAACTCCTTGCAGATATCGTCCTTGATGGGATTAGAACCCAGGACCCCAGCGCTGCAAAGACTGCAGTGCTATCCACTGAGCCATAATACAATTATGACTTAAGGTACCTTTACACTAAACGACTTACCAACGATCATGACCAGCGATAAGACCTGGCCGTGATCGTTGGTAAGTCGTTGTGTGGTCGCTGGGGAGATGTCACACAGACAGCTCTCCAGCGACCAACGATCAGGGGAACGACTTCGGCATCGTTGAAACTGTCTTCAACGATGCCGAAGTCCCCCTGCAGCACCCGGGTAACCAGGGTAAACATCGGGTTACTAAGTGCAGGGCCGCGCTTAGTAACCCGATATTTACCCTGGTTACCATTGTAAAAGTAAAAAAAAAAAACACTACATACTCACATTCTGATGTCTGTCACGTCCCCCGCCGGCGTCCACAGGGTTAAAACTGATTTCGGCAGGAGCGCTGGTAATGCACGCGCTCCGGCTGAGAGCTTCCCTGCACTGAATGTGTCAGCGCCGGCAGTAACAGCGGTGACGTCACCGCTGTGCTCTGCTTTACGGCCGGCGCTGACACAGTCAGTGCAGGGAAGCTCTCGGCAGCAGCGCGTGCATATTAGCAGCGCTCCTGCCGAAAGCAGTTTTAACCCTGTGGACGCCGGGGGACGTGACAGACATCAGAATGTGAGTATGTAGTGTTTTTTTTTTACTTTTACGATGGTAACCAGGGTAAATATCGGGTTACTAAGCGCGGCCCTGCGCTTAGTAACCCGATATTTACCCTGGTTACAAGTGAACACATCGCTGGATCGGCGTCACACACGCCGATCCAGCGGGTGACAGCGGATGATCAGCGACCAAAAAATGGTCCTGATCATTCCCATCGACCAACGATCTCCCAGCAGGGGCCTGATCGTTGGTCGCTGTCACACATAACGAGATCGTTAGCGGGATTGTTGCTACGTCACCAAAAGCGTGACCTTGCAACGATATCGTTATGTGTGACTCAGCCTTAGTCGTGTCATAACCCTGGTAACACACTTTCTGTAATGCACAAGTCTTGGTTTCAGGTTATTGGATCAAAATTAGGACAAAGGAGCATTAAAGTACCCTTCTTGTTTGCAGTGTGTGAAGAATTTAATAAAACTGTTATCAAAGTGTTGTTACTGCAGTATTATTATTATTATGCCATTTATTCCATGGCGCTTTACATGTGAGGACGGGTATGCATAATAAAAAACAAGTACAATAATCTTATCTCAGATCAATCAATTGACAGTCACACTAAATGACTATACAGATACAGCACCTCCCTATATATCACTTTAGTTTTTAGATTATTATTCACAAATTTACTGTTCAACTCGGGCAGCAGAAAAACTAGACTCTGCCCAGCACTAGTGGACACAGACTTGTATGACTATATCTGTGACTTTGTAATAGTATATAATGTGTACATTTGTAATTAGTCTTTATCATACATAAGTATTATTTCCTTCCATAAAATTATGATAATTGAGGGTTCACACTAAATTTCAGGCTGTGTTCTCTTGTGGTAGTAGTGTGCCAGATTGAAAATCCGCACACATTTTAGTACAAAATGTCATGTTTTTGTGATGGAGACTTTGGTCATGCAGTTTTAACAAATGAAATACATTTTTTATCATACAGGTGCTACTCACAAAATTAGAATATCATTAAAAAGTTAATTTATTGTATTATAGAGTCATTACAAACAGAGTGATCTATTTCAAGTGCTTATTTCTGTTAATGGTGATGATTATGGCTTACAGCCAATGAAAACCCAAAAATCATTATCTCAGTAAATTAGAATAATCAACAAAAAACACCTGCAAAGGTGTCACTAGTGTTTAAAAAGGTCCCTGAGGCCAGTTTCACACGTCAGTGGCTCCGGTAAGTGTGGTGACAGTTTCCTCATGTACAGGACACACTGACACACGTAAACACATTAAAATGAATGTGTCTCTGCAGATGTCAGCGAGTATTCACGGACCGTGTGTCCGTGTGCAAAACACGGAGACATGTCAGTGTTCGTGGGAGAGCACGGATCACACGGACTCATTAAGTCAATGGGTGCGTGTAAACACGTACCGCACACGGATCACATCTGTGACGTTCTTTAGAGCGAAAAGGAGTGGACCCTCTGGACCGTGACAACGAACCCCTCACGGACGAGTTGACCTGATGGACCTCCCCCTATACAGGGAGAGTTAGGGACAGGCCCGAGAGGGACTATTGCCACGGGAGCTGGGGGACCAAGATAAAGGAAGATATTCCTAGCTGGAGAAGGAGACAGAGGCTAGGGAAGGAGTAGGGGCAAGGAAAGGTAACCCAGGGGAGGCTAGGACACAGAGACGAACTAGGATACCACAGGAGTATAGGATTCGGAAGATACTGAGGACGTGGAGACAGGCTTAGGACTGGACAGGAACTACTGGAACGAGCCGGGTGGAAGGACTGGCGGATATGGAGCAAGAAACACAGGTAACGGACAAACAGGGTACCGCGGACGAAGACGGGCTGGAACAGACTGGAACACAGGAATGAGTAGGGCACAGACGGACGGAGGGGCTGGAAGACAGGCAGGTACTGGACTGGAACACAGGAACAAGCAGGGCACTGGACGGACGGAAGAGCTGGCAGACAGGCAGGCACTGGACAGGAACACAGGAACAAGCAGGGCACTGGACGAAGGAAGAGAAAACAAAAGATCAGGAGACAAGCACTGAACACAGGAACGCAGAGAGGGCCTAGGGCAAAATGTAGCACAAACGACCAAAGGCACAGGAGAGAGGAAGAGGCGGATATAAATAGGAGTGCTGCGCATTACCTCCAGGTGAAAGTCCTCCAAGGTGATAGAGAGGACAGAGCAGGAGGCGTAGGAAAGAAGTTTAGAAGTGCGCACGCGCGGAATTGAACCTGGCGCGCGTGCGCACAAGCCGACCAGCAGAAGGAGAGAGGGAGCGCTGAGAGGAGGACGCTGCAGAGGAACAGCCGCGCCGCGACGCCGAGGACAAGTAAGTATGGGAAGAGGCGGCGAGAGGCGGCAGCGGCGTGACAACATCCCTGTGTTTTTAAATGTATAGGGTTAACATTCTAAGGAATTGTATCAATACCGGAGAGGTGTCTAGACATTGCTTGGGCCAAAGTTTCCCATAAGTCTAGACAGCATTTTAAGCTCTGAGGTGAAGTTGGCAAGTTATCAGAGTGCTGGCATCTTTATACTCTGGTGACTTTGGAGAATATTATGGCCCCCCGTGTGGACACAGAGCAGCTAATAGGTTTGGTGGAGCAACATCATGAACTTTGGGACACATGGTCCGAAGGATACCATGACAGGCTGGCGATTGAACGTGGTTGGTTTGCTGTAGCTGAGCAGCTGTACCCCAGACCTGGTTGGTCCACATATTCCCCAGCAAAGCAGGCAACGTTTGGTAAGCTACCCCATAGATGTTCCTTGCTTAATTTAACATGGAATTAATATAAACATATTAAACTACTTCACATTGTGCTTTTTATATGTTATAGTACATGACTTACCATCCTAAACATTAGGCTTATGTGTTATTAAGCTTTGTATTTCCAAGGACCTTATAAAATATACTTTACAATATTCTTAGTACTTTACAGTATATTCCCTGTGTTTAATATCATAATTATTCATGAACCATGCTTGTTAGAAATGGACCAAAAATGCAGTGTGTGTCTGTGGCAGCATTTCAGTTCTGATGTGTATCTTTATTTATGAAAAAGAATTATAATTTTTTTTGTTTTTGGAACACAAATTAATACCTAGGTAGCTCAAGGCCTATTTGACTGGCATGTTCACAAACTGCATTTTTTGCCCACACATCCCTGGCGTACCAAAATGTGTTACATCATGTTTTACACTGTGAACTGTATTCAAGCATATCTCTACAGATGTCTAACATTAGTTGCTCTTATGCTTAACAATGTTAGGTTTTTTTTATATCTGTTAATTGACTGGTGTAATATATGCAAAAAGGTTTGCACTTAAAGTCTCTCATACATTATTCCAAAAAAAGTTTTTGAAGATTAAAATTTTAAACATGTAAGGATCATCATGTGCTGCCTGCTATTTTTAATCCAACATACACAAAAATTGAAACATAGTAGCCCCTTGGAGTGTTTGATTTTAACATTTCTTGCTGCCCACACCACAGTTAGTGTGTGACTGTGTTAAATCCAATGCTTAGACTTCATTCATGCCATCATACACAATTATTCACACAAGGCAAGCCCTTACATATGGGCAAAGCTCATTAGTAATTGTGGTAATGTTTGTGTTGTTATACCCAGCCAAAGTCCTGCAGGCTATGTTTGTTTAAACAGTTTAGAACACTGCTCATGGTAGTCAATCCTTAATTTTTTTAAATTACACCATGGTGCTAAATGGTCACACACTTCTTAAGGCCCCGTCTCACATAGCGAGATCGCTAGCGAGATCGCTGCTGAGTCACAAGTTTTGTGACGCAACAGCGACCTCAGTAGCGATCTCGCTATGTGTGACACGTACCAGCGATCAGGCCCCTGCTGCGAGATCGCTGGTCGTGTCGGAACGGCCTGGGCCGTTTTTTGATCGTTGAGGTCCCGCTGACATCGCTGAATCGGTGTGTGTGACACCGATCCAGCGATGTCTTCACTGGTAACCAGGGTAAACATCGGGTTACTAAGCGCAGGGCCGCGCTTAGTAACCCGATGTTTACCCTGGTTACCAGCGTAAATGTAAAAAAAAACAAACAGTACATACTCACCATCTGATGTCCGTCAGGTCCCTTGCCGTCTGCTTCCCACACTGACTGAGCGCCGCAAAGTGAAAGTGAAAGTACAGCACAGCGGTGACGTCACCGCTGCGCTCTGCTCTCACTGTACGGCGGCACTCAGTCAGTGTGGGAAGCAGACGGCAAGGGACCTGACGGACATCAGATGGTGAGTATGTACTGTTTGTTTTTTTTGGTAACCAGGGTAAACATCGGGTTACTAAGCGCGGCCCTGCGCTTAGTAACCCGATGTTTACCCTGGTTACCCGGGTGCTGCAGGGGGACTTCGGCATCGTTGAAGACAGTTTCAACGATGCCGAAGTCGTTCCCCTGATCGTTGGTCGCTGGAGAGAGCGGTCTGTGTGACAGCTCCCCAGCGACCACACAGCGACAAAACAGCGACGCTGCAGCGATCAGCATCGTTGTCTGTATCGCTGCAGCGTCGCTGTGTGTGACGGGGCCTTAAGTCTCAATGGCAAGGGATAAGCATTTTTTTAAAAAAATATTTTTTGGGACCAGGCATGATGATCAAAATCATACTACTTTTTAAATCTAACATAGCTGAACACATTGTGTTGTTGCTTAATTAATATTTTGTTATTTGCGGGAATGTGACTTGTTGTTTTTAAACTTTCTCAACAGTTGATTTGGTTAAATGGCGATGGCGCTCAGCGAGGGACCAGTTTAGGCGGGAATTTAATCCCCTCCACGGCAGGTGCTTCCAAAAAACGTCAATATGTGTTCTACAGAAACTGAGCCTTTCTTCGCCCAATCCTGGAGCTAAATCCGTAAGTATCACTGTGTATGATTTTACGAACATATTAAACTAACTACACTGTATTTTAACAGATTTCCAAATATTCAACATTTAAAAACATTCATGTAAATCTGTGATCCCTAGTTATCTTTCATAAGTACATTTGTGTTTTAAATAATACTCATGTTTATATGTTCAATTACCAAAAAGCAACATGTTCAAAACCTAACTTCATTTGTTCTCATAAAATATGTTTTTTAAAGTATTTTGGATTATTTTAACATTGTGACATAAACTGTTAATGTTATTTTATCCTAGGACTGATGACAATCTTGATGACTCTGATGAATCGCCAACAACCGCAAGATCAGTGCCATGTACCTCGGCATCGGAGACCAAAGCCCCAGCAAACCTCACTCCAGCAACACAGCCTGCTGAACAGGTGTCTGATGCTGCTGAAACCTCAACTGATGCTGTAACATTGTGATGCAATAACAGGCGATCAAAAGAATGTATCTGCACAAAAGTGGTATAATTAAAAACGTCAGCTCGGCACGCAAAAAAAAAGCCCTCACCCAACCCCAGATCACGAAAAATTGAGACGCTATGGGTATCGAAAAATTGCGCAATTTTTTTTTTTTTTAAAGCAAATTTTGGAATTTTTTTTCACCACTTAGATAAAAATGAACCTAGACATGTTTTGTGTCTATGAACTCGTAATGACCTGGAAAATCATAATGGCAGGTCAGTTTTAGCATTTAGTGAACCTAGCAAAAAAAGCCGAAACAAAAAACCAGTGTGGGATTGCACTTTTTTTGCAATTTCATCACACTTGGAATTTTTTTCCTGTTTTCTCTTACATGACATGCTA
Organism: Ranitomeya variabilis; assembly: GCF_051348905.1. Lineage (NCBI taxonomy): Eukaryota > Metazoa > Chordata > Amphibia > Anura > Dendrobatidae > Ranitomeya > Ranitomeya variabilis. Next base: position 194,764,983 of record NC_135238.1, read on the forward strand.
AAACCAATGGCACCGTTCAAAAGCACAACTTGTCCTGCAAAAAATAAGCCATCACATGGCCATATTGACGGAAAACTAAAAAAGTTATGGATCTGGAAAGAAGGGGAGAGAAAAACAAAATGAAAAAAGCTCCGGGGGTTAAGGGGTTAAGTTGATAATTTTGCATGGATGATGTTAAAAATATTCAAATGGCCCCTGGCAGAAAAAAATGTTCTCCACTAGTCATGAGAGAGCACTAAAATGCTTGAGTTATCGTTACTCGAAACGAGCAGGTCGGATGCTTGCTGTAACGAGTATAATGGAAGTCAATAGGAATCTCAAGTATCTTTCCCGCAGACCCTCCCACGAGGTCTGAGGGGGCAGGAAACACGATAACATGGATGGAAACAAAGATCAAATGGAATGGGAACAGTATGGGGAAGAAGCTTGGACACATCTCTGGCTCACAGTTTTCTGCTAGGAACACAATGTTCTCTCTTTTTCGGAGTGATAATAAAACATCCAAAACTGAAGATAAAAAATGGACTTTACAGGAAAACAGGTTAGGAAACTTTCTTTCCTATATAATGATTTGTATATACACCAAGGCACTTTTAAAAAGGAAAAAAGCCTCCTTCACCCCTTAGGGTATGTGTCCACGTTCAGGATTGCATCAGGATTTGGTCAGGATTTTCCATCAGTATTTGTAAGCCAAAACCAGGAGTGGGTAATAAATGCAGAAGTGGTGCATATGTTTCTATTATACTTTTCCTCTAATTGTTCCACTCCTGGTTTTGGCTTACAAATACTGATGGAAAATCCTGACCAAATCCTGATGCAATCCTGAACGTGGACACATACCCTTAGACTATGTTCATGTTTGCTGCATTTGTGCACTTTTTTTATTACTTTCAATGAAAATAATTCACCTATAAATGTAATTTTAACATTTTACTATCTTATCTGGACATGTGGTGTGTGTGATATGGTCAGACACATTCCGTTTAATTTATGAACTGCCAAACATTAGGAGGAAGCGGGAGTCCTATACACCCTTACACCCTGTAAGGCTACGTTCACATTTGCGTTGTGCGCCGCAGCATCGGCGACGCAACGCACAACGCAAATGTGAACGCATGCACAACGCAGCGTTTTGTGACGCATGCGTCCTTTTTTGCTTGATTTTGGACGCACAAAAAATGCAACTTACTGCGTCCTGTGCGCCCTGATGCGTGCGCCGCAGTGACGCATGCGTCACAAAACGCAAGTGCAACGCATGTCCATGCGCCCCCATGTTAAATATAGGGGCGCATGACGCATGCGGCGACGCTGCAGCGCCCGAAGCTGCGGCGCCGAACGCAAGTGTGAACGTAGCCTAATAGACATAATGGAGGGCTTCACACACAATCTGTTAACCATCCCGACATATATAGACGGCGCTGCAGGAGCTGCGTTCCCGCAAAGCGGAGTATATATACGGCGCCGTGATCGCGCACACTCAGGCTCCATGTGAGAGCTGACACCCTGCACCAACGCCCACGGTAAGTGCTAGCATGGATCCTGGGCGTTTGACCCCTGTGATGCTGCTATCAATAGAGACAGCGATATTGCTGTGCAAAACGATCATGACTTGCGCTCATGATTATTTCATGTTTGATGGTGAATGTTTGCAAATTACTGGAGCTTCTATGGCAGCAAACATTGTCCCCATCTCTTGCCATAGCATTTATGGCCTGGTTGAAATAAAAAATGATAGCTTCAATTCATCATTGTTTTTGAACACTTTTTTCTGGAGTAAAAATGGTTGTAAGAGTGATTTTTATTTGTGCTTTATTTTCTTTTTAATTTCTGCCTTTTTTTAAGATAACTTTACTTGCTTTCTTCTGTTGTTGTAGTACAACAGTGGGAGTGGATTTGGTTGGCAAAATGTCACATAATTTTGGCACAACTGTACTCCTATAACATCCTATTATTATTTTTTTTTTTTGGGGGGGGGGCAGTTGAAGACTAATATCGACACATTAAAAGATCATGAGACATTTTTATTTTACTTTACCTCTATGGTCTGGTACGGTCTTTACATTGATGACCTGCTAATTATGTGTCAGTCCAATGTGGCAATCATCCCTTAACTGCAACCTATGAATCATTTATTTTAAACCATAACAAAAATTAATAGAAATTTGAGCTCACAAAGGTATCAAACAGTATAGCAACATAATGCCTAAAAAAGACCTCTTGTAGTGAAGTTTACTTAAAAATATAAACATTATTGCTGTTATGGCTGTAAATGAGGGAAAGTGCAAACGAGAAAATTTTCTAGCCGTCTGAATAAATCCATCACAAACATTTCTATATGTATATGCATGTGTTAAATGTATGTATTGTGTATATGCATGTGTGTATCTGTGAAATACAGTATGTATAGGCGTGCACAGTGTGGATGTAATGTGTAAACATGTATACATTTGTATAAGATGGGGGGAGGCGGAAACAATCCACACAGGGGACCTTCCCTGTCATCATCCACCCATGCTACAATATTCTGCACTATATTATCCCATTTGGGGTTCTGCTTTAATTCTGATTATCATGAACCAGTCTGGATTTTTTTGTATTATTTATTGTTTCAAAATAATCTCTTTTAGTTCACAGGGTGGTAACCCTTCTTCTGTCAGTGGTCGTATATTTGATTCCTATAAAATGATAACCCTTTAATCCTATAATATCATGATTGGTTGCAAATTTTTGGAAGTCTTTATATTGTACATTTTTCAGCTACCAAACTGACAATTGCAGCAATAAATGGAATGAGATGAATATTTTAAACTCCCACCAGAGGGCAGTCACACACTACTTTTCCTTTAATGCATAACCCTCTGTTGACATTATTTTTGTATTCTCTTCATATATGCCAGGCAATGGCGTTCAGAAATATGTAGTGTCTGTAAAACAGTGGCTAAACGGATAGTGAATTTAATCACCAAGTAAATATACATATAGTATATAAGATATGACCTTATGCAAATATGTCAAATTTACAGAATTTAGAGGTGCTGGATGATGAAACAATCTATAACATAAAGGTGTATTCTCAAATTTGGAAGATATCCCCTATCCATGAGAGAGGGGATAACTTCCCAATTGCTAGGAATCCAACCACTGGGACCCCAGCAATCCTGAGAGCCAATGAAGAGGTTCGTGTGAATGGAGCGGTGGTTGATAATGCCACCTTCAATCCATTCACTTACAGGAGTACTGTAGACCAGACTAACGCAGCGCTCAGCTATCCCTGGCCGTCCCACTAAGAATGAGTAGAGCAGCAGTGTGGATGATTAACCACTGCTCCATCCCCTGGGCTCTTCAGAGCTTTGGATCTCGGGATCAGTTAAGTTCCCCGTTGTTGGACCCCCAAAATTGAGAACATTCCTTTAAGGCTGGATTTACAAATCTGAGTTTCACAGAGCCAAATTCAACAGCCTTATATGGGCCTATGAAGCTGTTCGCATTGGGTCAGGAGAATCCATCCAGTCCAGAAATTATGGTCATGCTTGTTTAGCACTGCAGCTCCAAGACGTCATCCGGTATACTCAGTTCTGCTGCTCCACTACCAATAGGCCATCTTGTATACCCAGCTGTGCCATTCCAAACCTCATTTGTCATTGAGTCAGCTGTGTTCCACATCCAGGGGGCTATCTGCACATTGAGCTCTGCTATTCCTCATTCCAAACTGTTATCCATCCTATCCAGATCTGCTGCTCCATGTCGCTCCAGGTGCCATCCAGCCTATTCAGCACTGCCATTCCACGGTGCGTCAGGTGCTGTCAAGGATATTCAGCCCGGTAGTACTTTGTTATATCAACACCTCGGACCCATAATAAGAACAATCTTTATTTTTATATAGCGCTAACATATTCCGTAGTGTTTTACAGTTTGCACACATTATCATATCATCGCTGTCCCCGGTGGGGCTCACAATCTAAATTCCCTATCAGTTTGTCTTTGGAATGTAGGAGGAAACCGGAGAACTGGGAGGAAACCCACACAAACACAGGGAGAACATACAAACTCCTTGCAGATGTTCCATGCTGCTCATCGAGATCTATGTCCTTGATAACCCACCTACCAATGTGAACTATAACAGGGTCCCCCAGTCACCCAGCGATCAGGAAGTCATCCTCCGTGTAATGGATAGGGCATAACTTCCAAACTTTCCAGAAATTCTTTAACAGTGGATAGGATGCTTCCATTTTGTCTTTGGAAAGAGGTTCTGCAGAGTGTGAGGTATGTATTGTATTGTTCATTTTGTTGGAAATTATAAGAATATTATTAATCACCTTGCAGTTCCCTAACTTGCATATATCGGACTTATGATTTTAAATGGTTACAAAAATCTTTGTTGCCTTTAAAAAATCTAGAATGACATAAATAAATTGTAACTATATAAAAGAGTTTAGAGAAGAAATAAAGTACAACGAAAAATAAAGCGAAAATTAGATAACAGCAAATAGTAATTTTTCTGCATTTAGATCTGTCCTCGTTGTTATTACTAGTGAGTATATCATGGAAGACAAGATATCCCCTAACTGCACCTTGCAGGGCGTCAAGTAACTAAATTCCTCCCTATATCTGAAAGACCTTGATGCATAATTAAAAGTAGCTGCAACGGCAGGAACTGAGAGAAATCCAGGGCAATATAAGAAGTGCCAGCAGGTGCAATAACCTCGGATTTTCATTGCTACACTGTGCGCTCAGGATTTGACTACACATGGGTTGGATTCTTTTCACCATATACAACAATATTCCAAAACCCAGAACTCTGCACTTTTTTAATTAGACCTGTCATCATTAATTAAAGCATTGTGGCTCTATAAAAAGTACAGTTCTACAATATGTGCTAGCCATCTTTATTCCGTTTTGAATGATTCAAAAGGACACATTAGATCCATGAATCAGATAAAAAGGGACATATCTTCTTTTTTGTTTCTTATGGCCATTCACACATGTGAAGAGCCTCGTAGAATATAATGTGTAAATTTAATGTAGTAACACTCATAACTTTACAATAGAAGTCAATGGGAAGGCTAGAAGGAACGTCCAGGCATCTTTTTCAGTGCTTTGTCAGCATCTTTGCATAAAAAACTGTTGTTTTCTTCATTGTTTGAAGGCCCAAAATTCAATTTACTGTGCAAACTGGCAACAGAGCACACTGTCAGTGCGTATTATAAGACGAATACTCGGCGTTCAGAGACCACAGCTGCCCCCACAAGTGACACCACTTGGTTACTTTCTGGTCTCTGCAATCCAGGTATTCGTCTTACAACTGGAAGTGAAGGAGGAATCCAAAAGGGTGGTGGGAGTATTCCAAAGGGTGAGCTGAAGTGTTTTAGTTATCTGATTCATCTTACAACACACACTGACAGTGCTCTCTGGTGCCTGCTCGTTACTACTGTTGTGAGCCGGCAAGAGAAAGCACTGAGTTTGTGCACATCGCACAATGACAGAGCAGGGACTAGCCCAGTCCCTAAAAGGAAGATCACCAATAACGCTTCACTTCAGGGAGGGGGCAGAGGCTGCGGCAGTGTATCTCAGCATGCAATGGGGACTCTAAAATTAACCATTATCAAAAAGGAAGTCAGAAAAAGAAAAAAGAAAAGCAGTTAGGTAGTGCAGTTAAGCAAGGATAGGGAATTTTTTATTAAAGTATATTAGAAAAAAGTTTATTTCTTGGCATTAAACAGATAGGCATTCAGGATGAAAATTAATTTCCATTTTGGACTGTCCTTTAATCAATTAAAAGGTCATTTAAAAAGATTTACAAAAAAGTTTACAAAGGCCAGAGAAAAGGAGTGATTCCTGATTTTTTTTTTTTTGCTTGAAAAATGGAAGTTTTTGCCCTCCAGAAAAAGACGCAGTGTGAATGTACTCTACGAAGTGCTGCAGCTCCTTCTTTCTCAGGCTCAGCGAGTCTCGTGCCGATTGGACTTGCATTGTTCCTAGCGATATTCCATTGCTTTGTGTGGAGATGATATCTCTTTAATACATCTAAAAGGAGATCTATGGGTTTTTTTTCACAATTCTTAATTTTAACATTGCAGAATGACATACTAAATATAAATATTTAGTTAATCTAAAAAAAAAAACGCTAGCGTAAGACGCAATATATTGTGCATTGATTGTTGCCGTTAAAGTGTTTCTAATACGGGATGACATATAAATTGATATTGAGGTGTGACTACATGAAATGTCACAAGCACCTAGTAAAAGATCCAGGTTTTCGTATCCCTGTAATTCTAGACTTCCTTTTCTTTCTGAAGCTGCGGATTTGATTAATGTTGTTGTCTGAAACACAATACACATGGATAATATGTCGTCCTCTCCATGCAAGACAAAGTTTAAGTTACTCGAAAGCAACATTTAATTGATGCGCTGTTGCAAAGGAATATACATGGAGATAGGAGAGCTGTAATGATAGGTCGCGCTGGCATCTACTTTTCTTTCTTAACGTATAGTGTAACATACATGGTAGCGGGTTACCGGCCTGGGGATGCTAATGAAAGAGAACACAATCAAGAGCAGGAATACCAGAGCTCCTTCAATTGACATGTTAAACAGTTTACTGTAATCAAGTGTCAAAAGGGTTCAGATAAAATATAGATGGTGGTACGCCGGAAGAATCCAGACATCAATATTGTCAGCAATCTAATTGGGAAATTACCTCCATTACATTAATGTTACACGTACTGGTTGTGTGGTCTTACAAAGTCATCTTTGTCATATCATATAACAGTATGAGCAGATCTAGCAGTGCTAAGATTGTAATAAATAGCTGTATTATACATGTCAAGCTGTTGTGCATGATTTTTCATTGGGCTCCATGTAAAAAAAATGATAAAGGAATATTCAACGTATTCACTTTTACTATTGAGATATAAGTCTTTAGAACATAAATATTTTTGGTTTCTTTCTATGGTGGTTTTTTTTTGTTACTTATGATGACCATATTAAAGGCACATAGTTTCTTCCTCTATTGTTGGTACAGGGCACCAGTGTGTGAGCACATTATGGGAGCTGAAATGCATGTGAGTCAATGGGATGAAAAATGTAAAAAATTATTAGTCTACAGGACGTGATAGGATACAGCCGAATCCCCCAGAGACCGGAAAGAAGAGATACCCATCCACAATGGCATAGCACCAACAGCAGAGAACCACGTGGCCCCTATGAGGCCATAGAGTTGAGGGTGGACCCTGTGCCAAAAAACACAACCCCAACCCAACCAGGTGTTTCTGCATCCTAAGGATGCAACATTAGAACAGAAAGCCATCAGCTCTTGCTCTTCCATTCTGCTTCGGCATCTGAGTCTCAAAATAGTAGGCGGCTGATTCACGGAGCCTCAGTCTACACACAGCAGAGACCCGAGCAGAGCAACGGGGTAATGGGACTAGGTTTTTTTTTAATTTTGTAAGTCAATACTTGTTTTAGTTCTTTATTATGGTTTCCCTGATGGTTTGTTAGATCAAGAAACGCGTTGGTCGTAAAAGACAACCTAACCTATTTCTATTCATCTGTATTCTGGTAATTCCTTACCAGCAGCTCCGCAAACCTGCATTTCTCTCTTTGGTAATTATGTTGGAGGGCAGCTTGTTGTTGTAGGGGCATCATATCATAGGTGGTTCATTGTGGGGGCTTCATACTGTATGTATGGGAATTTTTGTGAGTCCCATAATGTATTGAGAAGCTTCATACTGTATGGGTGCCTTGAGCGGGGTATCATTGAGGTTGGGAACTCAAAGGGAATTCAGTAGGTGCACTATTTCTGTAGAGGTGCTACCTACTAATACATGGCCCTCTTCCATTCTTTAAAAGTTGGGTGGTATGCCCTTATGTGACTGTGCCTAGGCATCATGACACCCCCTCCAAACCCAGAACATTTGTAATTTTTAGGGGGGAAGGTCCAATTTGGATTACTGTGTATGCCCCTGCCCATTCAATATACAGAGCTGTGATGTTCAGTGTTTATATTTGGCCGCCAACGGAGCAGAGAACAGCTGATCAGTCAGGGTACTAACTGCTGGACCTTCATCAATCTCATATTGATAATGATATACCATACGGAAAATAAGTATTTGATACACTGCCAATTTTGCATGTTTTCCCACCTACACAGAACGGAGAGGTCTGTAATTTTTATTCTAGGTACATTTCAACTGTGAGAGACAGAATCTTTAAAAAAATCCATAAAATCACACTGTATGATCTTTACATAATTAATTTACAGTTCATTGCATGAAATAAGTATTTGATGCAAAAAAAAACCATAACTTAATAATTGGTACAGAGACTATTGTTTGCAATTACAAAGGTCAAACGTTTCCTGTAGTTGTTGACCAACTTTGCACACTCTACAACAGGGATTTTGGCCCACTCCTCTTTATACAGTAGATCTTCAGATCTTTCAAGTTTCGGGGCTGTCGATGGGCAACAGTTTCAGCTCCTCCAAAGTTTTTCTATTAGGTTCAGGTTTGGAAACTGGCTAGGCCACTCCAGGAAATTGAAATGCTTCTTATGGAACCACTCTTTAGTTGCCCGGCTGTGTGTTTCGAGTTATTGTTATGCTGGAAGACCCAGCCATGATCCAATGCTTTAAGGGAAGGAGGTTGTTGGCCCAAATCTCACAATACATGACCCCATCCATCCTCCCTTCAATACATTACAGTTATTCTGTCCCATTTACAGAAAAGCACCCCAAAGTTTAATGTTTCCCTCCACCATGCTTCATGGTTAGGGCAGTGTTCTTTGCGTTGTACGCCTTCTTCCAAACACGGTGAGTGGAGTTGATACCAAAAAGTTCTATTTTGGCATCATCTGGCCACATGACCTTCTCCCATGCTTCCTCTGGATCATCTAGATGGTCATTGACAAACTTCAAATGGACCTGGACATATGCTGGCATGAGCAAGGGGACCTTGCGTGCCCTGCAGGATTTTAATCCATGACGGTATACTAGGTTTCTAACAGTAATGTTTGAAACTGTGGTCCCAGCTCTCTTCAGGTCATTGACCAATTCCTCCTATTTAGTTCTGGGCTCATTCCTAACCTTTCTCAGAATCACCCTTACCCTAAGAGGCGAGATCTTGCATAGAACACCAAACCGAGGAAGATTCAGTCATCTTGTGTCTCTTCCATTTTCTAATAATTGTGCCAACAGTTGTTGCCTTCTCATCAAGCAGCTTGCCTATTGTCTTGTAGCCCATCACAGACTTCTGCAGGTCTACAATTTTGTCCATGGTGTCCTTAGACAGCTCTTTGGACTTGGCCATGGTGGAGAGGTTGGAGTGTGATTGTGTGTAAACAGGAGTCTTTCATACAAGTAACGAGTTCAAACAGGTGCAATTAATACAGTTGATGAGTGCAGAGTAGGAGAGTTTGTTAAAGAAATAGAAATAAGTCCAGCTCACCATAATAGGCATCCTTAGGTGTTTGGAGCACAGAAAATGCTGTGTCAAGGGGTAGAGCAATCACAAAACAGAAGAAAAACCAGCTCAACATGATTAAGAGTGTGTAGCCACCTGAAACGTGTCAATGTTGCATATCATGTAATTTACATCGCTGATGCTGTTTTACCCTCTGCTGAGCACTTTTGATATATAAAGAAAGAAGTTTGTTGAGCTGGAATTCTTTCTGTTTTGTGCTTCTTAAAGAAAAACTGACAGGTCTGTGAGAGCCAGAATTCTTGCTGTTGGTACAGTAGATGATCAAATACTTATTTCATACAATACAATGCAAATTATTTATGTAAAAATCATATTATGTGATTTTCTAGATTTTTTTTATACTCTGTTTCTCACAGTTGAAGTCTACCTACAATAAAAATTACAGATCTCTCCTTTCCTTGACGGTGGGAAAACTGGCAAAATCCCAGACATTTTATTTAAAGAGCTTCACATAGGTTCTTGTAAATTTTTTTCACTCTCTCTAAAAAGGTCTAATACATAGAGCTTTTCCCCTTTATTACAGTACTGTACCTGTCAAACACACAATTACAGAAGATACAATGCTATTATTAGTAGCAGCGGGGTGAGACTGGTGATTTTAAAGTCATTCTGTACGCAATCAATCAACGTAGACACACTCATCCATTTTTCATAACCGCTACTTCAATGCGCTGATATAACAATGCCGCCTTTGTCTTTGGACTCTCTGTCAGATAAGTCAAACAATGATTGAACAGAGATGTCATGTTTTTTAATCTCCTCCAAATAAGTCAAAGACATACCTAAAAACTGCTTTATAGTTACAGGTTAAGGATCAAAGAATATCATCATTTTTATTTTTTAACTGCAGAAAGTTTCTCTAGTTCCTTGCTGTGCATCCTCACCACCTTCTACAAAATATGCAATAATTGTATTAATAAAACTAATATCATACCCCACTCTTAAAATTACTTCTATAGAAGATCAAATTGCAGTTTTTTCATGTGTTTTTCACAATAGGCCATTTTCTCTTACAAAGTCAATAGGGACTATAAAATAATATTATTAATAGGTAAATGCTGTGCAAATCCATGATGGATAGAATATGCTAGAGCCAGAGACAGGGGTTGTCCTAACAAGCGCCTATGCCGGATCCTTGCTGCTGCAGTCAAAAAAAAAATTACACTACAACAAATTGTCACCAGAGGCGGCACATGTGCAGTAGCATCTATCGCATACCGAGAGATGCTACTGGGCAAGTGCCGCGGCCGGGGCTATTTTGTTGTAGTGTACATTTTTTAGCTGCAGCAACAAGGAGCCGGCGGTGGCACTTGCACAGTAGCATCTCTCGGTACGCGATAGATACTAATGCGCAGGCGCACCTGATGACGCCATATTGATGGTGATTTTTTTCCTTTGAAACAAAAGAAGATAATAGGCACTAACCGAAAAGAGAAAGTGTGCAGGCACCACCATTTTGATTAAGTGACATGCTTTTCTTTCTAATACACACATTAGTATATTCATTATGCAAACTAGGGGCGGGTCACAGCAGTCTGCATTATGAATATCTAATCAGAGCATCACATACATGAACCCCGCCTTAGGGCACGAGAATCTCATTAACACAAACTGAAAATAAAGATTAAAAAACAACAACAAGATTTCAACAACGGATTTCATCAGCCAAAGTATCATTTTATTCAGTATAACGGCGCCAACCTGAGAGTGTATGTAGGTTACTATGCACAATACTGCTGACAGGTTCCCTTTCAATCAGATAGATATGTCACACAAAACAGATAATAAATAACATTTCCCACATGTCTACTTTACATCAGTACAATTTTTTTAAACAATTTTTTTTGCTAGAAAGCTATAATGGTTAAAAATTGACCAGCGATTTCTCATTTTTCCAAAAAAATGTACAAAACCTTTTTTTTTTAGGGACAGCATCACATTTGAAGTGACTTTGAGGTGTCTATATGACAGAAAATACCCAAAAGTGACACCGCTCTAAAAACTGCACCCCTCAAGGTGCTCAAAACCACATTCAAGAAGCTTATTAAGCCAACCCTTCGGCCACATGCATACATTGCGGAAAGTGTTGCGGATTTTTCTGGACTGATTTTGGTAAATCCACAGGTAAACTGCATGTGATTTTCCATATGTGGGGAAAACCACTGTTTGTGCACACGGCAGATTTCGGAAGGGAAGGAGAGTCCTTTGCCTTTTTTAATGTAAAATTTGCTGAAATCAATAGCGGACTCCATGTTTCTTTGGAGAGCCCCTGATCTTCCTAAACAGTGGAAACTGTTTATAACAATGAGACGTGAAAATAAACCAAAAAATCACATTTTCCCCACAAAAATGTTATTTTAGCCCAATTTTTCTTACTTTCACAAGGGTAGCAGGAGAAATTACATCATACAATTTGTTGTGCAATTTCTCCTGAGTATGCCGATACCCGATTATGTGGGGGAAAACTACTTTTGAGGCACAGTGCAAAGCTCAGAAGGGAGTAAGCGCCATATTGGAGTTCAGATTTTGCTGGAATGGTTTGAGGGTGACATGTCACATTATCAGAGCCTCTGAGGTGCCAGAACAACAGAAACCCCCATATGTGAACTAATTTTTACAAACTACACCCTCCACGATATTTTATAGCATTGAGCGGTGAAGAAAGAATAAATTACATTTTTACCACTAAAGTGTTGTTTTAGTCCAAAGTTTTTAATTTTTCTAAGGGCTAATATGATAAATTTTTACAACAAACTGAGGTCCATTGTTTCCTGAGTGCGTCAATATCCTATATGTAATCGGGAAACACTTTTCAGGCACAGTGCAAAGGTCAAAAGAGAAGGAGCGCCATATTATAGTGCAGATTTTACTGTTCTGGTTTGCGAGTGCCATGACCTAATGGGAGAGCCCTTGAGGTGCCAGCACAGCAGAACACCCACCCCCATAAATGACGCCATATTGTAAACTACTCCTCTCAACTAATTCATCTAGGGGCACAGTGATCATATTGACACCAGGGGTGGGTCGCAGAATATTATACCATTGTGCAGTGAAGAAAAAATAATCACATTTTTACCACAAAAATTTAGTTTTAGCCCAAGATTTCCCATTTTCACACAAAAAGTGGGTAAAAGTGACACAAAAATGTGTCCCACAATTTCTTCTGAAAGTGGCAATACCCCAAATGTGGCTGTACAGTACTGCTTAGCCATACAACAAGACTCGGTAGGGACACAGCGCTATTTGCCTTCTGGAGCGCAGATTTTGCTAGAATAGTTTGCAGACCCCATATACGGAGCACTAAGTGCTAGAAGAGAAGAATCCCTCCTTCAAGTGACCCCATTTTGGAAATTATACCCCTTCGGGAATTTATCTACAGGTGTAGTGACAATTTTGACTCCATGGGTGTTTTCCAGAAACAAGCAGCAGTGGATGTTGCCAAGTGAAAATTGCAAACTGCCGATATAGTGACCAGTACGCTTTAATGACCAGTACGCTATAGTGACCAAAACCTTACAGTGACCAGTACGTTATGCCCAGCTCATTATTCTAGAGACATGCACCTGTATATTAGCCGGGTTCTCATTGCTTCAAAAATGCCAAGCATGTGGATGCAATATGTGGTTTACGCACATTGGGGCTCAGAAGGGAGGAGAGCATTTGGATTTTGGAGATCAGAATTTCCTGAATTTCTTTTGGAGGGTGAGGAGCCATTTAGCTTTTCCAAAGTTTTTGTACTACCAATTACTTGGAAGTCCCTTATATTTCCGTTAACAGATGATTGACTTAAGAGGGGACTTGTTTTTTTTTGTGAATTGAGTTGACGCTTTTGTTAGTAACATTTTACATAACGTTTGGAATCACATTTATCCGGCGCTCTACGCTTGAGCATTTACATTGGGGTTTCTATGTAAATCTATGAGTGACATGATTCAGATGAAGCCTCCAAGAGATCCATACACTATAATGAGGCAGCAGAGTTACTCTGCACTCTATCTGGCCTCTGCTCAGCTGTGTCCTTCTTTCAAAAGTGCACAAAACTGTGGCCGACTGCACTTTTATGCACGCCTAAAATTACAGACTCCGCTGGATCATAGGCCAGATGGCATCCACAGTGCCTCCATCTGCTTCATTAAAGGGAATCTTCCGCTGGAGGTTCCATCTGATTCACGTATTTCAGAGATTTACACACATAAATCCTGCTGTAAGCGTTCAGCGGAGAGCACAAGATAAATGTGCCGAATCATACTGCAATCTCTGGGAGGCAGAATTAACAAACCAACAGCAGGTGAAGAATTGGTTTTATTTATTTTTTACGCCGTTCCTTGTGTGGTATAAGTGATTAGGCGACTTTTTTCTTCGGGTCGGTGCGATTAAAGCAATACCAGATTTATATCGGGTTTTTATGTTTGGCTGCTGTCACACACTGAGATATGTTTTTTTTCTGCGCATTGCCATATTTTGGGAGCTATAATTTTTCAATATTTCGTCATGATAGGGCTTGTTTTTTGCATGACGAGTTGACGTTTTTATTGCTACCATTTTCAGGCACATGACTTTTTTGATCGCTTTCTAATGATATCTGTGAGGCTGTTATCTGCGAGGCTGATCTCTGTGAGGCTGTTATCTGTGAGGCTGTTATCTGTGAGGCTGATCTCTGAGATTGATATCTGTGAGGCTGTTATCTGCGAGGCTGATCTCTGTGAGGCTGTTATCTGTGAGGCTGATCTCTGCGAGGCTGATCTTTGAGATTGATATCTGTGAGGCTGTTATCTGTGAGATTGATATCTCAGGCTGTTATCTGTGAGGCTGTTATCTGCAAGGCTGATCTCTGCGAGGCTATTATCTCTGAGATTGTTATCTGTGAGGCTGATATCTGTGAGATTGGTATCTGTGAGGTTGGTATCAGTGAGGCTGTTATCTGTGAGGTTGATATCTGTGAGGATGTTATCTCTGAGATTGGTATCTATGAGGCTGATATCTGTCAGGCTGATATCTGTGAGGCTGTTATCTGCAAGTCTGATCTCTGCGAGGCTATTATCTCTGAGATTGTTATCTGCGAGGCTGATCTCTGCGAGGCTGTTATCTGTGAGGCTGTTATCTGCGAGGTTAATCTCTGTGAGGCTGTTATCTGTGAGGTTGGTATCAGTGAGGCTGTTATCTGTGAGGTTGATATCTGTGAGGCTGATATCTGTCAGGCTGATCTCTGTGAGGCTGTTATCTGGGAGGCTGTGAAGCAGATGTCTATGAGGCTGTTAACTCCACTGCCAGCTTCGATCTGCCTCAGACTTCGCCCCTGCGGGAGTCCACCAGAAACCCTGTGCACGGAAGCCCTGTCAGGAAGTGCTGGGAATGTGGCCCCGCACCCTCCAGCAGACACACTGCTGGACCCATCTTTCCTGCAGTCACAGTGTAATAAATCATCCCCCTCACATAACAGACTGCAGGCCTGCAGCCCAATCACTAATGGTGCCCAGGCTCCTGCAGTCAGGACTCCAGCAGCTCATCCTATGGTGTAATTAATGAGGTTAACCAACCTTCCTTTGCTGTTAGATATTAACCCCTTAACGATCAGAGGTATTTTTGGTTTTGCATTTTCATTTATTGCTCCCCTTCTTCCCAGAGCCATAACTTTTTTATTTTTTGGTCAAAATGGCCATGTGTGGGCTTGTTTTTTGTGGAACGAGTTGTACTTTTGAAGGACACCATTGGTTTTACCATGTCGTGTACTAAAAAACGGGAAGAAAATTCAAAGTGCGTAGTAATTGCAAAAAAAATACCGGATTACTCACCGGTAATGCTCTTTTATAGAGCCCACGACAGCACCCACTGAGAGAGGGGATCCGCCCCTAGGAACAGGAAACCTACAGAGAGATAAAAGGGGCGGCCCCCCCTCGCTCCTCAGTTGTTTTACAGAGAAAAAGGAGGAACCGCCGCCAGGTTTTTTTAGTTTAACAGGTTTAGGCATATATACATATTTACAACCTTATCTCATATTACTCTATTATATACAACTCCCTACTAAGACACCACGTGCAACTAAATAAAGAAAAGGGAGGGATTTGAATGGGTGCTGTCGTGGGCTCTATAAAAGAGCATTACCGGTGAGTAATCCGGTATTTTCTATTCGCCACGACAGCACCCACTGAGAGATTTTCAGAGACTATATACTGGGTGGGTTAACTGAATCAAGAACCGAAACCCCAAAGGTTAGGTCAGAAGCAGCAGATAGATCTAATCTATAGTGTCTATAGAAGGTATTTGGTGAAGACCAAGTTGCAGCCTTACATATAAGGTCTATCGGCACATTCGCCCTTTCTGCCCAGGAGGTCGATACGGCTCTTGTAGAGTGTGCTCCCACATGTATTGGAGGATCTCTTCCTCCAGCTTTATACGCCAGGACTATGGCATCTCTTATCCAGCGTGATAGCGTGTTCTTTGTGACTCTGGAACCCTTAGTTTTTCCCTGGAAAGACACAAAGAGAGCCCTACTCTTCCTCCAGTCCCTAGTCCTCTCTAAGTAGGCTAGAATAGTTCTCTTAACATCTAGGGTATGAAGCCTGGCTTCTTCTGGAGTCGAGTGGTCTTCATAGAAAGTAGGTAACAAGATCTCCTGGGATCTATGAAAACTAGTGGCTACCTTAGGGAGATAACAAGGGTCCGTTTTTAAAATTATTCTATCAGATGTCACGGATAGATAAGGAGGGTCAATTGACAAGGCATGGAGATCACTCACTCTTCTAGCGGATACTAACGCTACTAACAGTATTGTTTTTAGCGAGATGTTCCTTAATGAGGCCGCATGTAGAGGCTCAAACGGGCTTTGTGTCAAGGCATCTAGAACTAGAGATAGATCCCACTGAGGTACCTGTGGTATATGAATAGGTTTTGATCGTTCACATGCTGATATAAAACGAGAAACCCATCTATCTCCCACCACATCATAACTAAAGAGGGCTCCTAGAGCTGAAACCTGGACTCTTAGAGTATTTACAGACAGTCCCAATTCAAGTCCTTTTTGTAAGAACTCCAATATTGAAAATATATGTACTTCAGCGGAAAGTTGTGCAGTATGAAATTGAAGGAATTTTTTCCAAACCCTGACATAGATTTGGGTAGTGGAAGGCTTTCTACTCTTCATAAGAGTATCTATAAGCCCACTGGAAAAACCCCTTAGAGTTAGTAAGTGCCTCTCAAATTCCATACCGTCAGATTCATGCCTTTTACCCGAGGATGGAAAAACGGTCCCTGAGACAACAGGTCCTTGGTCTGAGGCAGGATCCAAGGGTCTGTAGTTGACATCGCCCTGAGCCAGGAGAACCATGGCCTTTTGGGCCAGAATGGGGCAACCAACAGAACTCTTGCCCCCTCCTCCCTTATTTTTCTTATTACTATAGGTAATAGATTCCATGGAGGGAATGCATAGGCTAGGTCGTATGTCCATGGCACCTGAAGGGCATCGAATATGTCGGGGTTGTCCAGTCTGCAAAGGGAGGCAAAAGTTTTGACCTGACGGTTGGACCTTGTTGCGAATAGGTCTATTTGAGGCACCCCCCATCGGTCTGTTATCAACCTGAAAATCTTTCTGCTGAGCATCCACTCCCCCTGATGAAGGGTATGGCGACTGAGGAAATCGGCACGCACGTTGTCTATGCCTCTGATGTGCACCGCTGATAAGGACAACAGATGACTTTCGGCTAAGGTCATGATGTTTGATGAGATTTCCATAAGATTTTCTGACCGTGTACCTCCTTGATGATTCAAATAGGCTACTGCCGAGGTGTTGTCTGAGAGAACCCTTGTGTGAGAGCCTCGTAGCTGGGGAAGAAAGTGGAGTAGGGAATAATATATGGCTCTTAATTCTTTTACATTAGAGGAATTAGCCAATTCTGATCTGGACCAAAGGCCTTGAACCACCTGATCCTCAAAATGTGCTCCCCAGCCTTCCGGACTAGCATCCGTGGTTACTATGGTAGAAGGGGTGATGACCCATGGTACCTCCTCTGATAGATTTCCCCAATCTAGCCACCATGTAAGAGAGTTTACTACCTCTGATGTTAAATAAATTGTTCGGTCTAAATGTCCGCTATTTTTAATGTCCTCCTGTAATATGAATTTCTGGAGCCGCCTGGTATGGAATTGTGCCCATTTAACCGCAGGGATACATGATGACAGTGAACCTAGCAATGACATGGCATTTCTCAGTGACATACTACGTCTTTTGATTGCTAGGCCCACTTTGTCAATAATAGAAGATTTCTTATCATCAGGCAACCGACAAATTTGGTCCACTGAATCGAGAAGGAGTCCTAGGAATCTCTGACAAGTGACGGGTTGGAGTCTGGATTTTTCCCAGTTGACAATCCAGCCTAGCGTTTGTAAGGAAAACGCCACCTCCTCCAACCTTTGTTCACACTGTAAGGAGTTTTTTCCCACAATTAGTAGGTCATCCAGATATGGAATGACCAGAGTGTCCTTTAATCGCAGAAAGGACATTACCTCCAACAGCAATTTAGTAAAGACCCTAGGGGCCATAGATAGGCCAAAGGGCATTGCCCTATATTGTAAATGACGAATTTGCCCGTCTATAAATACTGCTACCCGAAGAAACTGCTGGTGTGACTGGTGTATAGGAAGATGGTAATACGCATCCTTAAGATCCAGTACTACCATGTAACAGTTTGGGAACAGATTTTTAATGGCTGATCGAATAGATTCCATTTTAAATGTTGTGGGTCTTATGAACGTGTTCAGTCTTCTCAAATTAAATATAGTTCTATAGGATCCGTCAGGTTTAGTAATCAGAAACAAGGGGGAGTAGAACCCCTTCCCTGTTTGAGATGACGGAACGTCTATTAAAACCCGTTTGGTAAGAAGGGACTTTTTCGGATAAAGTCTAGGGTGAGGCCTGAGGATATTAATTTTATGGCCCATGGATTAACAGTTATTTTATTCCACTGATTTATAAATCCTAGAAGTCTACCGCCCACTGGTGGAATAGGGTTCCCGGAATTTTTCAGCTGGTTTGAAGGGACGTTTGTTGAACAAATTGCCCTTTTGCCTGAACTCTTTGTTCCTCCATTGGTCTTTGAAGCCTCCCATGATTTTTTAAGGAGCGCATCCGATTTCCTGTCCATGGGATCGGATAAGGAACCTGCATCCTCTACAGGTAGAGAGGAACGACGAGATGTAGATGCCACTGCCGCATCGACTTTCGGTACTTTAGCCCAGGAATCCATATCCTCGTCATCAAAGGGGTAGCGTCTCTTGCAGGGTATTGGCACAAACCCCTTTTGCCCTTTACCCCATTCCTTTTTAACGAGGTCTTTTATGGCCTGATTTACTGGAAATACCTGGCCCTTCCGCTGAGAAAGACCAGCGAACATAAGTTCCTGTGGCGTTTGGGGTTCTTTTGATTCAGCCAACCCCATCGTACTTCTCACTGACTTAATTAAGCTGTTGACACCGTCAGTAGGAAAACAGACATAGTTCTGTTCCCCTGATGATTCAGACGTTTGAGACACATCCGAATCCACCTCTCCACTCTCTGCTGACGTGTCAGCTTTAGGTGAGGACATTCTCCTACTCCTCTTTTCCACATTAACAGAGGGGCCTCCTCCTAATGACTGCAGCTCCTCACGAATTATAAGCCGTATGTCATTCATTTTGACAGACTCCTCCTGCTGCAAGGTGTTGTTTATACAGGCCTGACACAGCTTTTTAAGGTAAGAGTCAGGCAGGGGCTCAGTACATATAGCACACTGTTTGTGCTTGGTTTTCCCCATCCTCTTTGCCTAAAAACATAAGCAGAGTAAATACTATAAGCTTACTTGAAGCTGTATAACACTCACCCAGAAGCACATGTATATACCGGTTGCTGGGTTTGCCTGGCCTGGGGTGTGGAACGGGACGATCTCCCTCCTGATTTCACAGTGGAATCACTCCTCTTTGAGCGTCCACTACTCTTATTCCTGGTCTCACCACTGGGTACTAGTGGGTCCTCCATAGGGCGCACAGAGACTTCCTCTTGGGACGACATGATAGCGCACTGTCTGTCCCGCTCATGTGCAATTTATAGTGCAGGAATTAAACACACCCCCCCCCCCTTTTTTTTTTTTTTTTTTTTACCTGATCCATTGGTGCAGCGCCAGGGGGATAAGGAGTAAACCGCCCAGAGGAAACCAATATGGCGGTTCCCCCGGAAATAGACTGCTGACCTCCTAGGGGCAGGGATCTACTTCCGTGATGCGGCTCCACTGCGCATGCGCCGGCGTCTCAGCCTGCCGGCTCTACAAGCGCTACTACTGCCCATGTCGCCGCCATACCTGAGGGACTGGGGAAACAGCTGATGACCGCTCCACATACTCCGGAGGGTATCGCCACCTGGCTCCGGAAACCTGCATCCTTACAGGTAATTCGGCTGGCCCAGGCACACCGCATCACCGGTCGTCCCTTACAACGATGTCCCAGCAGGGAAATCGTTGTCCTCCATCGACTATAGCAGATGAGGGGGGAACCAGCAGGAACCCCCGACTCTGTCCACTCGCTCTGGAGCCCCTGTTGCTCAGCAGAGACGCACAGGCGGCATCCAGGCGAGTTTTCCTCTTGTCATTACTTCAGAGAATCTTCTCTGTGGGTTCCCCTTTAGGAACAGGAAACCAACTGAGGAGCGAGGGGGGGCCGCCCCTTTTATCTCTCTGTAGGTTTCCTGTTCCTAGGGGCGGATCCCCTCTCTCAGTGGGTGCTGTCGTGGCGAATAGAAAAAGTGCAATCCCACACTTGTTTTTTGTTTTGCTTTTTTACTCGGTTCCCTAAATGCTGAAACTGACCTCCCTTATGATTCTCCAGGTCATTACGAGTTCATAGACACCAAACATGTCTAGGTTCTTTTTAATCTAACTGGTGAAAAAAATTCCAAACAAAAAATTGCACAATTTTCCGATACCTGTAGCATCTCCATTTTTCATGATATCGGGTTGGTTGAGGGCTTATTTTTTGTGTGCCAAGCTGACATTTTTAATGATACCATTTTGGTGCAGATATGATCTTTTGATCACCCGTTATTGCATTTTAATGTAATGTCGCGACGACCAAAAAAACGTAATTCTGGCGTTTTTACTTTTTTTTATCGCTATTCCGTTTAGCGATCAGGTTAATGCTTTTTTTTATTGATAGATCGGGCGATTCTGAACTCGGCGATACCAAATATGTGTACGTTTGATTTTTTTATTGTTGTAATTTTAATGGTGCGAAAGGAGAGTTATTTGAACTTTTATACTTTTTTTTATATTTTTTTAAAACATTTTTTTTTTTACTTTTGGCGTGCTTCAATAGTCTCCAAGGGAGACTAGAAGCTGCCACAACCCGATTGGCTCTGCTACATAGAGGCAATGATCAGATCGCCGCTATGTAGTAGAATTACTCACTTGCTATGAGCGCCGACGGGTGGCGCTCATAGCAATCCGGCAGTGACAACCATAGTGGTCTCCAGAAGACCTCTGGTTGTCATGCTAATGAACCAGTGACCCGCAATCATGTGACGGGGGTCACCGGTGGGCGGATTTCAGGCCGGAAGCGTGAGTTAAATTTAATGGATTAATAGCCGTGGGTGGATCGCGATCCGGGCACATGTCAAAACGGCTGACATATACCGGTAAAGATATGGGCTCCAAGCCGGAGCCCACATCGAAGGGAGGGAGTCTGACATCGGCGTGCTAATACGTCTGATGTCGGAAGGGGACAACACACCCCACCATTACACCCCCTGTGCAATCATTAGCCCAGCATGCTGATGCCGCCAGAGTGCCTGCCCCCTGCTGTATCTCAGCCGCTTTGGTATGACCCGGTGGTAGTCAGGAACATTACTCAAGAAGCTTTTCCAGATCGATTCCTTGGTGTCACGGAAAGTGTCGTCACCATTGGTCTGTCCGACACAACCATCCATCATCCATCAAGTGAAAGAAGAATTATCTCCAGCATGAATTTTCATGGAGTTAAAAATAGCAATTCATTAGAGACATGCTTTAAAACCAATGTTGGGCTATATGCATGGGGTGCCTGGTGGTATAAACTGACGTGTTTAGACCATTCAGTTCTTATTCATGCTTTTAAAGCATGTCTCTAATAAATTGTCATTTTTAACTCCATGAAAATTCACACTGGAGATCATTCTTCTTTCACATTTTGCTATGGACAATGCCTTGGATCAGGGCGGCTCCGTGCGTAGATGAACATTGGATTTCTTCTGAGACTGATGAGCTGACTTTCCTAATTTTCCCCTACCCTCCACGTATACCATCCATCAAAGGTGTCCCGGTCTTCCAGAAAGTATTCACCCTGACACGTGATGGTGTCTCCGCGGTGTTGGATGTTTTGGTCTCCCCGAGGCCAATCATCTGTTCCTTCACAGCCTTTTACTAGGCACTGCTCCTAATAGCCAGATTCCTACTCCACACTGATGAGGGGCAAACACCCCGAAACAGCTGTCTGTGGATGGATACCATGTTTGGCATAGGTGGTTTTCCTGTATTGGATGTCTTCCTTTACTGGATGCTGCCCTTCCCATGGTTGTTCCTTCCCGGGGAAAGGTCTGGCTATTCACTGCTTGCGTTGAGAAACACGTGATGGTGTCTCCGCAGCTATCCTACATGCATTTGCATATTTCCCATAAGAGATGGGGGCAGTGTTCTGGATCACTGCGTTGAGAAACACGTGATGGTGTCTCCGCGGTGTTGGATGTTTTGGTCTCCCCGAGGCCAATCATCTGTTCCTTCACAGCCTTTTACTAGGCACTGCTCCTAATAGCCAGATTCCTACTCCACACTGATGAGGGGCAAACACCCCGAAACAGCTGTCTGTGGATGGATACCATGCTTGGCATAGGTGGTTTTCCTGTATTGGATGTCTTCCTTTACTGGATGCTGCCCTTCCCGTGGTTGTTCCTTCCCGGGGAAAGGTCTGGCTATTCACTGCTTGCGTTGAGAAACACGTGATGGTGTCTCCGCAGCTATCCTACATGGTGGTATAAACTGACGTGTTTAGACCATTCAGTTCTTATTCATGCTTTTAAAGCATGTCTCTAATAAATTGTCATTTTTAACTCCATGAAAATTCACACTGGAGATCATTCTTCTTTCACATTTTGCTATGGACAATGCCTTGGATCAGGGCGGCTCCGTGCGTAGATGAACATTGGATTTCTTCTGAGACTGATGAGCTGACTTTCCTAATTTTCCCCTACCCTCCACGTATACCATCCATCAAAGGTGTCCCGGTCTTCCAGAAAGTATTCACCCTCAAGATGTAGGTTGTCGACTTTTGACCCTGAAAATGGAGGTCGCCGTTGAAGTAAGATCCATGACGTTTCCTGCACTTCTCACAGTTTAGGTTATTGTGGCCATAGATGACATCACAGCCGACAACCACAACATCGCTCATCGAATTGTCAGTTCCCTCTAGAAGTCGTGCAACCAGATACGAACCAAGCTGAGATTATAGTTTTGACTCCGCAACCAATGGCAGTTCTACCTATTATGTCCGGTGAGTTAATGTATGCTGGGCCATGCGGGGCAGAAAACGCGACTAATGAGCTATTAAGCAACTAGGATATATATATATATATATATATATATATATATATATATATATAACTAAGATTTGTGAAAATTCATTTATAGCCACCGGTTACTTATATTGGTCGATCAAGATGAAAGTAGCGAAGACTTTAAATAACTGGTTACAGGCCTTCGCATGCGATGTTATTTACAGCAGAGGGAAAACAAGGGGGCCCCAGCATCTTCTTAATTATGTAGAGTTAAAACATGACTTTTAATTCGAAAAAATTAAAATTATAAGAACAAAAACACGCCTAAAGTTGGGGAAGAAGGGGAGGTAGACACAGGAAGGAGGTGATATGAAAGGACATGGGTACACGCATTTCAAGCTGTAAAGCTCTTAGTCCTGACAATAAGTATGTCCAAATGATTTGTATATATAGCAAACAGGAAAAGGGAAAGGACAAGTGAAGTACATGACTCAATTAGACATGAGCAATCCTTTGATGATGCTTTGGTGACCCTGTGCATAGGGCAGGATTCAAAGTAAAAGACCCACTGTATCAAAAAGAGGAAGAAAAAACCCAAATATGTCAGATTTTATATCAGGATGAAGACTATGATATAAAGATGCCTATGTCAAGCATAATGTTCATATTAGAATGATTTAAATATAGCTCCCATATAAAAACACTTAAAGAAAAATGTGTGAAGTCAAAAAGCCCATATTTCGTCATGCCATGGTAAAACATCAACATTTGAGCTGTGAGTGAACATGGCTTGAATGATGGAACCTTGGCGGAAGATTCCTTGTAATGAGGCTGATGGAGGCACTGTGGATGCCATCTGGCCTGTGATCCGGCAGTGTCCGTCTTTTTAGGTGTGCATAAGGCTATGTGCACACATTGCAGATTGTATGCGTTTTTGCCGCGTACACAAAACAACCCATTGAATTCAATGGGATTCCGCAATGCTGTGCTAATGCGTATTTTTCCTCGGTGGAATCGCATCGCGGAAAAATACGCAGCATGCTCATTCTTTGTGCGGAATCACAGCGGTTCCGCACACATAGGAATGCATTGATCCGCTTACTTTCCGCATGGGGCTATGCCCACCATGTGCACAGTAAGCGGATCATGTGCGGATGGTAATTTCCGCGGCAATTCCGCAATGTGTGCACATAGCCTAAAAGCGCAGTCTGCCCCAGTTTTGTGCATCTGTGAAAAGAAGGACAATGCTGAACAGAGAAAAGAAATTGAGCGAATTCTGTGCTCTGAAATCCAAACACCCCCACTCCCTTCTGAGTTCCAGTGTGCATAAACCACCTTTAGTATCCACACGTTTGGCAGGGGTACAATTGCCAAAATGGGATCACTTAATGGGGGATTCACAGATATGGAGTCCACAAAGTATTCTAGGAAAATCTGTGCTCCAGGAGGCAAATAGTGCTCTGTGCCTCCCGAATCTTGCCGTATGGCTAAGCAGTACTGTACAGCCACATATGGGGTATTTCTACATTCAGCAGACATTTGGGGCAAATTTTTATGCCATTTTTACCCGTTTCCCCTTGTGGAAATGTAAAATCTGGGGCTAAAACAAAATTTTGGTGTCAAAACTGTAATTATTTTTTGTTCGCTGCCCAATGGTATAAAATTCTGTGACCCACCTGTGGTGTCAATATGGTCACTACTCCCCTAGATGAATTCATTGAGAGGTTTAATTAGTAAAATGGGGTCACTTATGGGGGATTCTCCTGTTCTTGCTCCTTAGGCTAAGTTCACACTGCGTTAGCAGCAGCCCATTCAGCACATACGCTAACGGGCTGCTGTTAACGCAAGTGCCAACGTTTACATCCCGCTATCGCAGATAGATCATCTGCTAGCTCTATCTGCGCTAGCAGTGACGGACCTGGAAACGCTGCAGCCCGCGTCTCAGGGTCCGTCATTCAATGACGGCACATCCCTAGTGCACGCCCATTGTGGGCGTGCGCTAGCGATGCGTCCGACATTGCAGTCAATGGCGGCCGTAACGGACTACGTTACACCGCGTTTATGCGTTAGACGGACTGCCAGAACGCAATGTGAACCCAGCCTAAGGCGTTTTCACAGTGAGTCATGGCACCCTCAAACCATAACAGTAAAATCAGCACAATAATATGGCGTTCCTTCCCTTTTGAGCTTTGCACTGTGCCTCAAAAGTAGATCCCAATTACA
Organism: Ranitomeya variabilis; assembly: GCF_051348905.1. Classification (NCBI taxonomy): domain Eukaryota; kingdom Metazoa; phylum Chordata; class Amphibia; order Anura; family Dendrobatidae; genus Ranitomeya; species Ranitomeya variabilis. The sequence continues at coordinate 194,790,225 of NC_135238.1, forward strand.
TGTAGGGTATCGATGCACTCAGGAAAAATTGCACTACAAACTGAGAGGTCCTTTTTTTCCTATTAGTCTATATAAACAACATTTTAGCAGAAGAAATGCAATTATTCTTTCTTCTCCGCCTGTCCTCCGTAGTACATGCCTGCACAAGGCAATCTTGCCTTGCGCAGGCATGTACTATGGAGGACAGAGAATGAACTTCAATCCAATATTGCAGCCAGCATGCAGCTACCGGATAAGGAAAGGGTGAATCAAACAGCCGAAAACCCCGCCTCTATGGCTGAAAATTGTTCCCTCCAAATTCAGGTGACAGAGTCCCTTTAAGGAAAGTGGCTCCTGGAAGAAATATAGTTAATCTTCAGTATGGAAGCCGGACAGCTTTGAAAAGCTATTAACCTGTACATTAACCCTATGTCTGCAGGTTAAAAGCCTTTTTGGGACCTAACATGTTCCGTTAAAAAAAAATGACTACTGAGGACATTTCTGGTTTGAAAAGGTTAACTAGGATTTACAAAATTATATACACACAGAAAAATCAGCACTACTGGTCTCTGCTTACTTTGCTACAGCAATCATGTATCGAGCATCACATTGTGACCGCTGCAGACAATTATTGGACTCAATGGTGATAAGACCACAGCTGCCATGTAAACAGAAGCCAACAAGTACCACTTGAAGAACTGCAGACTTGACAATCAGTGAGGGTTTTTTTGTTGTGTTTTTTTTTTTATAATTTATATAATTCCCTGCTGTTAGAAAAATAAATAAATCTAGGAAAATCGCTTTAATTTTTATGGAAATGCTCTAGTGTAATCCGTACTTTTTATATCCTGTTTTCATATGAATGTCTTTATCAGAATGGGGAAAAAAATACAAAAAGAAAAAGCAATTTCATAGGAAAATCTGTATATATATATATATATATATATATAGAGAGAGAGAGAGAGAGAGAGAGAGAGAGAAAGAGAGATAATAAAGAATACAAAAACACAATGTATTCACTTGAAATCATAAAGTTCATTTTACTATACTTCCTGCCAGCCTATGTCACACAAGTGACTATTAGATTCCATATCCTATGGAGTCTAGCAGTCCGACCTATCATTTCTTGAGGGTACACAGGAGGATCAAAATGACAGGAGAAAATTGAATATGTGCTGGTTTAGTTACAAAATCATGGGAATATCATGCTTTTTTTCATTCTTTCAAAGTCAGTTTTGATGACATCGCCACACAATTCCCCAAATGCCACAGGCAAATAATGACAGCTTATGAATTAACTCTTTGTGTGCTAAAGATTCTGCTATGACACAATATTTTTTTTCTATCATTTATTTCTAAGAATTTCTCGGACAGAATATTTCTTTGTTGTACTATAGATATAGCCTACATTCACGTTTGCATTGGACGTTGTGTTCACAGTCTCTATCACTAGAAATGTCATATTTCATCAGCAAACATCCACTTCAAAGACGACAAGGACTTGATCTCTAGCACCATCCATTGTATTCAGCAAACCTAAAAGTCAATATTAGCTCTTTAACAAGCCTTGTCACATGACTTAGGATAAAAAGCCAAACAAGAAAGTTTATTTGCGGACACGTGTTTCGGGGTGTTTGCCCCTCCCCAGTGCAAAGCAGTAGTGTCACGATTCATCTGCTCAGTGAGTGATTGTTTTGCTGTCTTAAAGAAAATGGGTCATGCTGAGTTGTCAGTGTTTTGATTGACAGCTCAGCTGTCCAATCTTATTACGGGCATGCTGAGCAGTCAGTACTTTGATTGACAATTTGTCTCTCCAATCTGGGACTGGAAGGTGCGGAACTTTCTCCAAGTGTTCTCTTTTAGGGAGACTGCCCAAGTGATTTAAAGGAGCTGTTTGCGTCTGATCCCTGCCAGACGTAGTTTTTGCTTCTTGGTGAATGTTTGCCTGATTCTGTTGTTCTGAGTTCTGATTTTCCGTTGCCTGACCCTTGGACCTTGTCCTGACTATCCTTCTGTCTTGTCCTTTTGCCTTTATCCGCTATCTCCTGGTATTTTGATCCTGGACCATGACTTGACTTACGCCTTTGTATTTTCCCTTGGTTTTCTACTTTCTCTCTTGGTACTGACCCCGGAACGTCTGACTTCTCTGCCTCACACTCTGTCAGTAGTGACTGACTAGCGATACAAGGAGGTATGATTTGGCTGGGTGAGACATCTCTGACAGGGGATGTAAAGGGTAACATTTCTCTTTATGGAGAGTGCAAAACTGGTTGAAACACATGTCTGCAACAGGAGTGTATGATTTAGCTTCATATCCTAACTCATTTTGCCAAGGCTTGTTAAAAGGTGACTTTTAGGATTGGTACAGCCAATGCCGGCTTAGCAATCTTCACAAGGAAAAACATTTGACTTGAACCCTTAGACTCGAATATTTCATGAGAAAATTCTGTAGTTGCACAGAATTAAATATTTAAAATATTTAAATATTTAAAATCAAATTAAACAATTAAAGGCATATGACTGACTCACTTCCAGTCCATCACTAGCCAGGTCTAGATGACAATCAAAATGTTTTGCGCACTAATCTAATAAATTAAATGTTACGTCCACAGGGCAAGACAAAGTAGAGTGGACTCACTAGACCACTGATGGTGCAGTGGCAGCTGTGTACCCGATACTCAAAAGACAGGAGAGTGGATCTCATAAACCAAAAGATATTTATTAACAAGGTTAAACAAAAAGGGAAAAGGTGTCAGAGGGAAAGAACCTCTGGATCACGACACTGTACCACATAGTGGGGCACCGGGCAAGGTGTACCCCTATACAGGGATTCCCCCGTCACAACACCAGGTGGCCTGAATGCCACGAATCCAAGACCAGATGACGACCCATATTGACAGACTAGAAACAATGTGAAATACTTGGCTCTGCTGGTGGAGAGAATCCTGGAAGCTCCATGAAATCCAGAAAGGTTGATTCCGCCGGTAGCGAGATCTGGAGGGTTCCGTGAGGAGAGGCAAGTCAACTTGGAGTGGGAACCGGAGAGACCATAGGGATCCACGATAGGAATCTCCAGAAGAGGACTCTGTGAAAATAGAAATGTAAGTATAGTGCAGAATACAGCAGAGTGTGGCCTGAAGCTGAGGCAACAATCCCAGAGAATGAACATAAGGGGAGGATGCTTTTTATGCACAGAGCATCATAGCACAAACAGCCCTAATGGGGAACAGGTGCCCTACTGTTTCAAGTATGTGCAGGAAGCGGGGCACGGCTCCTAAGAGCACTGCCAGGAGACCTGCCAAGAGGATGCAGGTTCTTAGCAGAGAAAGGAGCCGCTGATTGTCTGGAGCCACAGACAGGGTGAGTAAGACTGTGTGATAGGCGCCGGTCTCCCTGCGCAGCGGAGACCGGACCTGCGGCTGAGGGCATGACATTAAATAAATGTGTTCCTGGTAACAGATGATATGTGGCAACTGGGCAAAAGATACCATGTCACGAGGCCCTTTCAATTCACTCCTAATTAGGAAGTGGTGCCAGACAACCCCTTTAAGTATTTATCTGCCAGGGTTTTGTTCTTGTTATAATCTCATATGTTTAACCCCTTCCCGACATGTGACGGTATAGTACGTCACATGTCGGGACCCCCGCTTTGATGTGCGCTCCGGCGGTGAGCGCACATCAAAGTCGCGACATGTCAGCTGTTTTTTACAGCTGACATGTGCGCGCAATAGCGGCGGGTGAAATCGCGATCACCCGCCGCTATTAACTAGTTAAATGCCGCTGTCAAACGCAGACAGCGGCATTTAACTACCGCATCCGGCCGTGCGGCCGGATATGAGCGCATCGCCGACCCCCGTCACATGATCGGGGGTCGGCGATGAGTCAGGAAGGTAACCATAGAGGTCCTTGAGACCTCTATGGTTACTGATTGCCGGTGGCTGTGAGCGCCCCCCTGTGGTCGGCGCTCACAGCACACCTGCAAATCTGCTGTGTAGCAGCGATCTTATGATCACTGCTGCATAGCAGAGCCGATCGGGCTGTGCCTGCTTCTAGCCTCCCATGGAGGCTATAGAAGCATGGCAAAAGTAAAAAAAAAAAGTTTTTAAAAATGTGAAAAAAATAAAAAAAATATAAAAGTTTAAATCACCCCCCTTTCGCCCCAATCAAAATAAATCAATAAAAAAAAACCCCAACCTACACATATTTGGTATCGCCGCGTTCAGAATCGCCCGATCTATCAATAAAAAAAAAGCATTAACCTGATCGCTAAATGGCGTAATGAGAAAAAAATTCGAAACGCCAGATTTAAGTTTTTTTGGTCGCCACGACATTGCATTAAAATGCAATAACGGGCGATCAAAAGAACTTATCTGCACCAAAATGCTATAATTAAAAATGCCAGCTCGGCACGCAAAAAATAAGCCCTCACCTGACCCCAGATCACGAAAAATGGAGACGCTACGAGTATCGGAAAATGGCGCAATTTTGTTTTGTTTTGTTTTTTGCAAAGTTTGGAATTTTTTTTCACCACTTAGGTGAAAAATAACCTAGTCATGTTAGGTGTCTATGAACTCGTAGTGACCTGGAGAATCATAATGGCAGGTCAGTTTTAGCATTTAGTGAACCTAGCAAAAAAGCCAAGCAAAAAACAAGTGTGGGATTGCACTTTTTTTGCAATTTCACTGCACTTGGAATTTTTTTCCCGTTTTCTAGTACACGACATGCTAAAACCAATGATGTCGTTCAAAAGTGCAACTCGTCCCGCAAAAAATAAGCCCTCACACGGCCAAATTGACGGAAAAATAAAAAAGTTATGGCTCTGGGAAGGAGGGTAGCGAAAAACGAAAACGGAAAAACGGAAAAAGCTCCGGGGGTGAAGGGGTTAAAAATAAATTTGCTGATACTTTTCATTGTATTATTGAAAAATTTTATAAAAAATGTTATTGATGTCTGTGTGTGTGGTGCGAGGGTACAGTGTGGCTTGTTTGATGTTGCAATGTGGACATTGGTAAATGTCTGTATCGTGAGCTCAATAAACTGAATAAATTGGCTCAAGGAATTTGTAGATGAGAAATGCTTCTTTTCCTGGGAGTAAAAAAGACCTCTATATGTGAGACACAAAGAATTAGTATGCTCTCTGATAAAAGGGGTGAGACCCCAGGGTGCGTCTGTTCCTCTAACCTGCCAAAGGGAAGTCACCCACAATAAGACTTTGTTTTTACAGGATTGTTTCATCAAAGACTCAACATTTTATTTGTATTCCTTCTCAGTGTCTAAAAAAGCATACATTTTTATCACAAATTGGCATGACTTTGCAATGTGTTTTTTGGCAATACAATTTTTAAAAGTACAGTATATGCAAACACAGAAAATAACACATTTTCTCTTATTTGTCTATAGGTTATACTCTTCAGATGAGACCATCCATTATCAGACTTAGGCCGAGGTCACACTTGCGAGTGCAATGCGAGAAACTCGCACCAGTTCCTGGCACTGCCGCCGGTTGTTCGGACCGGAGTGTTCAGCTGCATAGAAATACATGCCGGCGGCAGTGCCAGGAATTGATGCGTGAGTTTCTCGCATTGCACTCACAAGTGTGACCCCGGCCTTACGGTACCTATCCTCAGCCTAGGAATCCAACACAAGAAGGATCCATGTTCTGCTCTAAACTAAGATGGAGTCAATCACCCCCACATCTTATATACAAAGAAATAAGTGAAATACATTTATACATCCAGCAATATGTATATGAACTAAATGTACAGATGCAAAAGATGCTGTAAACACAATGCCATTGCATGCATATATTAAGAAGAATCTATCTGCAGGTTTTTGCTTTAGAATTTGAGGGCAGCATCAGGTAGGGGCTGAGACACAGATTTCAGACATGTGTCACTTGTCACTTATTAGGCTGTATGCTGCTGTTTCAATACAATAACTATTTTATCAACAGATTATCACAAACTGGACTACAGCTCCCGTGAGCCCTGGTCTGACCACGCCCCCTCCTCTGATCAGCAGCTCACAGTCAATAGACAATGCACACAGAAAGCTGTGGTGTGGGTGGGGGCAGCTTTATGAGCTCTTTCTATATGCTGAATCTAACAACACTGATTGAGTCACAACTGCTGCACCCAGTAAACTAAGTGGCAGATCTTTTTAACCTTTTAAAGGAATTTTCCAGGCAGAGAAGAAATGTTTGCAGCCACATGTTGTGACTGCAATACACAAAAAGAATTTGGAATTTCTTCAATAACTTATTATCATGCAATCCGAACAAAAAAACGATATTTTGGTCTAACAAGACCATCCTCGTGGCTCAATCGTTAGCTATGCAGCCTTGCAGCGCTGAGGTACTGGGTTCAAATCCCACTAAGGACAACATCTGCAAGGAGTTTGCATGTTCTCCCCGTGTTTGTGTGGGTTTCTTCTGAGTTCACCAGTATCCTCCCACATTCCAAAGACATACTGATAGGGAATTTAGATTGTGAGCCACATCGAGGATAGTGATGATAATGTGTGTAAAGCGCTGCGGAATAGGATAGAGCTATATAAGCAAAAAGCATAATATCAACAGTGGCAAAGAAAATGGAACAAAACAAAGTCTTGCCCCGGATTGTAGGGTTATGCCCTCAAGTGCCCATATTGGGGAAGGTTTTACTAAAACCTCATTCTTCATTCTTTTTTTGATCAGGTAATGGGAATGTCCCGACAAAATCAGGACTGTTGCAATTCAAAAGTCATATATTCAATGTTAGCACATACCTGTATATTTATATTTGCATATACCTGGCACACTCAGAGTGTGGCTACATCTGTTTCTCTTTGTATGCAACCATAATACTCGGTATAACATTTTTCTGAATATGCCGACTCCTAAAATTTTAAACTGGATGTGTAATATCAAATGGCAGATAAAAAATGAAGATATAGCTGATGCTGACATTTCAACAACATGCTGTCAATATTTGACATTTCTTAGAATCGTTTTTGACCGGAGAAATAGTCATAGGAGTCCAAAGACGATCTACTGATTTCTAAGTGTTGCTGAGGAATGTGTCAGCTTTGTCTTGTCTTCACACATCAGTTGTCAGGTTAGGGAAGAACTTTATTTGTTTCATTATTTCAATAAATTAAATTCCTAATATTAATAGGGCTAAATATTTTCTTTTCAGAATTTGTAGGTTAATGCACCTTTATAAGACAGAAAAGAAACATAGTCAAATAACCGTGCTAATCCCTAAATTATGCTCACACTTAAATTGCAATTTATGATGGAAGCCACTACGCTCACTCTTTTACTTATATTAGGGTTGTCAGATTCCAGTTTTTTGACAATTGTTATTACTGGCAAATTAGCACAGCACAGAGTTATTTTTACTATCAAATTTGAAGGAATGAAGCCTCAGATACAGAAATGAACAGAAAGTTAAAATGAGTTATCCAAGACTATTTTATTTTTTTTCTTATAGGCCTAAGATCTTTCAGGCCTCTTGTTCCCGGCTTAGATCAGTCACAGACCACTCCTGCAGGCAATTCTGCAGTTTCCAGTGGCGTCACATCAACAGAGCAGCTCCTTTTCTTCTCCTTTGCTCTACTGACGTAGTGTAAGTGTCAATATCATGCTGATTGATAGCTGTCTCCATGCCGCCGAATTGTGGGGAGGCATCAGCCCATCAGCAGGACGTCGGCAGTGATGCCCCATCGACAGAGCAGCCCGGCAGAAGAACTGATCTGATGACATGAAGAAGCACAATCGCTTTTTTTGTACAATCTCTAGTAGGATTCATTGACAATATGCAGATTGTTCAGTGATAACGCAACTACTACAACGCCAACATATTCATGCAATGTGAGATCTATTCTCAAGGATGCACTAAAACTATAGAAGGTTTAAGCAATGTATGTTGTGAAATTGGATTCTGGGCTCCCCCGGTGGCCACTTGTGGAATTTAACTTGTGTGCATCATCCCCTCTGTTCACCTGCTCCTATCAGGATGTGGGAGTCGCTATATAACCTTGCTCCTCTGTCAGTTTCATGCCGGTCAACAATGTAATCAGTAGTCTTTCTGTGCTTGTTCCTGCTACTAGACAACTCCCAGCTAAGTTGGACTTTTGTCCTTGTGTGTTTTTGCATTTTGTTCCTGTTCACAGCTGCTGTTTCGTTACTGTGTCTGGAAAGCTCTTGTGAGCGGAAATTGCCACTCTGGTGTTATGAGTTAATGCTAGAGTCTTAAAGTAATTTCTGGATGGTGTTTTGATAGGGTTTTCTGCTGACCATGAAAGTGCCCTTTCTGTCTTCATGCTATCTAGTAAGCGGACCTCGATTTTGCTAAACCTATTTTCATACTACGTTTGTCATTTCATCTTAAATCACCGCCAATATATGTGGGGGCCTCTGTCTGCCTTTTGGGAAAATTTCTCTAGAGGTGAGCCAGGACTGTCTTTTCCTCTGCTAGGATTAGGTAGTTCTCCGGCTGGCGCTGGGCATCTAGGGATAAAAAAACGTAGGCATGCTACCCGGCCACTTCTAGTTGTGCGGCAGGTTTAGTTCATGGTCAGTATAGTTTCCATCTTCCAAGAGCTAGTTCTCATATATGCTGGGCTATGTTCTCTTGCCATTGAGAATCACGACAGTTTGACCGGCCATAAAAAGGGTTAAATTACTGGCTGAGAAAGGAGAGAAAAAAGAAGTCTGCTACAATTTTTTTTTTTTTTTTTTTTCCCTCCAGTTCTGAGTGTGCTCTTAATTGAATCACTTGCTAGTCTGCCTATACTGCAGCCTTCCTCTCTTCCTCTCCTTCTAATCCTTGAATGGCTCTGTGTTCACCTGTTTCAAATGGATCTTCAGAGTGTAGCTACAGGTTTGAATAATCTCGCCACAAAGGTACAAAATTTGCAAGATTTTGTTGTTCATGCACCTATGTCTGAGCCTAGAATTCCTTTGCCTGAATTCTTCTCGGGGAATAGATCTCACTTTCAAAACTTTAAAAATAATTGCAAATTGTTTTTGTCCCTGAAGTCTCGCTCTGCCGGAGACCCTGCACAGCAGGTCAGGATTGTAATTTCCTTGCTCCGGGGCGACCCTCAAGACTGGGCTTTTGCATTGGCACCAGGGGATCCTGCGTTGCTCAATGTGGATGCGTTTTTTCTGGCCTTGGGGTTGCTTTATGAGGAACCTCATTTAGAGCTTCAGGCGGAAAAGGCCTTGATGTCCTTGTCTCAGGGGCAAGATGAAGCTGAAATATACTGCCAAAAATTCCGCAAATGGTCTGTGCTTACTCAGTGGAATGAGTGCGCCCTGGCGGCGATTTTCAGAGAAGGTCTCTCTGATGCCATTAAGGATGTTATGGTGGGGTTCCCTGTGCCTGCGAGTCTGAATGAGTCCATGACGATGGCTATTCAGATCGATAGGCGTCTGCGGGAGCGCAAACCTGTGCACCATTTGGCGGTGTCTACTGAGAAAACGCCAGAAAATATGCAATGTGACAGAATTCTGTCCAGAAGCGAGCGGCAGAATTTTAGACGAAAAAATGGGTTGTGCTTCTATTGTGGTGATTCAACTCATGTTATATCAGCATGCTTTAAGCGTACTAAGAAGCCTGACAAGTCTGTTTCAATTAGCACTTTACAGTCTAAGTTTATTCTATCTGTGACCCTGATTTGTTCTTTGTCATCTATTACCGCGGACGCCTATGTCGACTCTGGCGCTGCTTTGAGTCTTATGGATTGGTCCTTTGCCAAACGCTGTGGGTATGATTTGGAGCCATTGGAGGCTCCGATACCTCTGAAAGGGATTGACTCCACCCCATTGGCTAGTAATAAACCACAATACTGGACACAAGTGACTATGCGTGTTAATCCGGATCACCAGGAGGTTATTCGCTTTCTGGTGCTGTATAATCTACATGATGTTTTGGTGCTGGGATTGCCATGGCTGCAATCTCATAACCCAGTCCTCGACTGGAGAGCTATGTCTGTGTTAAGCTGGGGATGTAAAGGAACTCATGGGGACGTACCTTTGGTTTCCATTTCATCATCTATTCCCTCTGAGATTCCTGAATTCTTGTCTGACTTTCGTGACGTTTTTGAAGAACCCAAGGTTGGTTCACTACCTCCGCACCGGGAGTGCGATTGTGCCATAGACTTGATCCCGGGTAGTAAATACCCTAAGGGTCGTTTATTTAATCTGTCTGTGCCTGAACACGCTGCTATGCGAGAATATATAAAGGAGTCCTTGGAAAAGGGACATATTCGTCCTTCGTCATCTCCCTTAGGAGCCGGTTTTTTCTTTGTGTCTAAGAAAGACGGCTCTTTGAGGCCGTGTATTGATTATCGACTTTTGAATAAAATCACGGTTAAATATCAATATCCGTTACCACTGCTTACTGATTTGTTTGCTCGTATAAAGGGGGCCAAGTGGTTCTCTAAGATTGATCTCCGTGGGGCGTATAATTTGGTGCGAATCAAGCAGGGGGATGAGTGGAAAACCGCATTTAATACGCCCGAGGTCCATTTTGAGTATTTGGTGATGCCTTTTGGTCTTTCAAATGCCCCTTCAGTCTTCCAGTCCTTTATGCATGACATTTTCCGCGATTATTTGGATAAATTTATGATTGTGTATCTGGATGATATTCTGATTTTTTCGGATGACTGGGACTCTCATGTCCAGCAGGTCAGGAGGGTTTTTCAGGTTTTGCGGTCTAATTCCTTGTGTGTGAAGGGTTCTAAGTGTGTTTTTGGGGTTCAGAAGATTTCCTTCTTGGGATACATTTTTTCCCCCTCTTCCATCGAGATGGATCCTGTCAAGGTTCAGGCTATTGGTGATTGGACGCAACCCTCTTCTCTTAAGAGTCTTCAGAAATTTTTGGGCTTTGCTAACTTTTATCGTCGATTTATTGCTGGTTTTTCTGATGTTGTAAAACCATTGACTGATTTGACTAAGAAGGGTGCTGATGTTGCTGATTGGTCCCCTGATGCTGTGGAGGCCTTTCGGGAGCTCAAGCGACGCTTTTCTTCCGCCCCAGTGTTGCGTCAGCCTGATGTTGCTCTTCCTTTTCAGGTTGAGGTCGACGCTTCTGAAATCGGAGCTGGGGCGGTGTTGTCGCAGAGAAGTTCCGACTGCTCCGTGATGAGACCTTGTGCTTTTTTTTCCCGTAAATTTTCGCCCGCCGAGCGGAATTATGATATTGGGAATCGGGAGCTTTTGGCCATGAAGTGGGCTTTTGAGGAGTGGCGTCACTGGCTTGAGGGGGCCAGACATCAGGTGGTGGTATTGACTGACCACAAAAATTTAATTTACCTTGAGTCTGCCAGGCGCCTGAATCCTAGACAAGCGCGCTGGTCGTTGTTTTTCTCTCGGTTTAATTTTGTGGTGTCTTACCTACCGGGTTCTAAGAATGTTAAGGCGGATGCCCTTTCTAGGAGTTTTGAGCCTGACTCCCCTGGTAATTCTGAGCCCACAGGTATCCTTAAAGATGGAGTGATATTGTCTGCCGTTTCTCCAGACCTGCGGCGGGCCTTGCAGGAGTTTCAGGCGGATAGACCTGATCGTTGCCCACCTGGTAGACTGTTTGTTCCTGATGATTGGACCAGTAGAGTCATCTCTGAGGTTCATTCTTCTGCGTTGGCAGGTCATCCTGGAATCTTTGGTACCAGGGATTTGGTGGCAAGGTCCTTCTGGTGGCCTTCCCTGTCACGAGATGTGCGAGGCTTTATGCAGTCTTGTGACGTTTGTGCTCGGGCCAAGCCTTGTTGTTCTCGGGCTAGTGGATTGTTGTTACCCTTGCCTATCCCGAAGAGGCCTTGGACGCACATCTCGATGGATTTTATTTCGGATCTGCCTGTTTCTCAGAAGATGTCTGTCATCTGGGTGGTGTGTGACCGTTTCTCTAAGATGGTCCATCTGGTTCCCTTGCCTAAGTTGCCTTCTTCTTCCGAGTTGGTTCCTCTGTTTTTTCAAAATGTTGTTCGTTTGCATGGTATTCCGGAGAATATCGTTTCTGACAGAGGGACCCAATTCGTGTCTAGATTTTGGCGGGCATTCTGTGCTAGGATGGGCATAGATTTGTCTTTTTCGTCTGCTTTCCATCCTCAGACTAATGGCCAGACCGAGCGGACTAATCAGACCTTGGAGACATATTTAAGGTGTTTTGTGTCTGCGGATCAGGATGATTGGGTTGCTTTTTTGCCTTTGGCGGAGTTCGCCCTCAATAATCGGGCCAGCTCTGCCACCTTGGTGTCCCCGTTTTTCTGTAATTCGGGGTTTCATCCTCGATTTTCCTCCGGTCAAGTGGAATCTTCGGATTGTCCTGGAGTGGATGCTGTGGTGGAGAGGTTGCATCAGATTTGGGGGCAGGTGGTGGACAATTTGAAGTTGTCCCAGGAGAAGACTCAGCTTTTTGCCAACCGCCGTCGTCGTGTTGGTCCTCGGCTTTGTGTTGGGGACTTGGTGTGGTTGTCTTCTCGTTTTGTCCCTATGAGGGTTTCTTCTCCTAAGTTTAAGCCTCGGTTCATCGGCCCGTACAAGATATTGGAGATTCTTAACCCTGTGTCCTTCCGTTTGGACCTCCCTGCATCCTTTTCGATTCATAATGTTTTTCATCGGTCATTGTTGCGCAGGTATGAGGTACCAGCTGTGCCTTCCGTTGAGCCTCCTGCTCCGGTGTTGGTTGAGGGTGAGTTGGAGTACGTTGTGGAAAAGATCTTGGACTCTCGTGTTTCCAGACGGAAACTCCAGTATCTGGTTAAATGGAAGGGATACGGTCAGGAGGATAATTCTTGGGTCACTGCCTCTGATGTTCATGCCTCCGATCTTGTCCGTGCCTTTCATAGGGCTCATCCTGATCGCCCTGGTGGTTCTGGTGAGGGTTCGGTGCCCCCTCCTTGAGGGGGGGGTACTGTTGTGAAATTGGATTCTGGGCTCCCCCGGTGGCCACTTGTGGAATTTAACTTGTGTGCATCATCCCCTCTGTTCACCTGCTCCTATCAGGATGTGGGAGTCGCTATATAACCTTGCTCCTCTGTCAGTTTCGTGCCGGTCAACAATGTAATCAGTAGTCTTTCTGTGCTTGTTCCTGCTACTAGACAACTCCCAGCTAAGTTGGACTTTTGTCCTTGTGTGTTTTTGCATTTTGTTCCTGTTCACAGCTGCTGTTTCGTTACTGTGTCTGGAAAGCTCTTGTGAGCGGAAATTGCCACTCTGGTGTTATGAGTTAATGCTAGAGTCTTAAAGTAATTTCTGGATGGTGTTTTGATAGGGTTTTCTGCTGACCATGAAAGTGCCCTTTCTGTCTTCATGCTATCTAGTAAGCGGACCTCGATTTTGCTAAACCTATTTTCATACTACGTTTGTCATTTCATCTTAAATCACCGCCAATATATGTGGGGGCCTCTGTCTGCCTTTTGGGAAAATTTCTCTAGAGGTGAGCCAGGACTGTCTTTTCCTCTGCTAGGATTAGGTAGTTCTCCGGCTGGCGCTGGGCATCTAGGGATAAAAAAACGTAGGCATGCTACCCGGCCACTTCTAGTTGTGCGGCAGGTTTAGTTCATGGTCAGTATAGTTTCCATCTTCCAAGAGCTAGTTCTCATATATGCTGGGCTATGTTCTCTCGCCATTGAGAATCACGACAAATGTACATGTTTAACAAATTTGAGGAACAACCAAGTAATTCATAATTAGCTATTTGAGGATGACTAATGACAGATGTGCTTTAAAGAAAAGAGATTAGCTTTCTTAACACATTGCTCCATATAAAAGCGCAACTCTGGGGAAACATATTTGTTTACTCTTTGTTATTCCTCCCGAAAATGTATGATTGCATTAACAATTTGCCTCTGCACAGCTTAAGGTACCGTCACACTCAGCAACTTTTCAACGAGAACGACGTTGCAGCGTCCTGGATAGCGATCTCGTTGTGTTTGACACGCAGTAGCGATCTGGATCCCGCTGTTATATCGCTGGTCGGACCTAGAAGTCCAGAACTTTATTTGGTTGCTAGATCGGAGTGTATCGTCATGTTTGACAGCAAAAGCAACGATGTCCGCAATGTTTTTACATGGAGCGTGAACGATAAGTGAGTCGCCTGTTATGAACTGGTGGCCTAGGAGCAGCATGAGACGTACTCTGGAGAAGGTGGTATCTGTACTGACCGCAGACCCTGAACTTAACACCGCAACTAGAAGTAGCCGTGGAATGTACCTATCACTCCCTAGACATCTCGACACAGCCGGAGGACTAATTACCCCTAGAGATAGAAAAGGGAAAACTATCTTGCCTCAGAGAAAATCCCCAAAGGATAGACAGCCCCCCACAAATATTGACTGTGAGAAGAGAGGGAAATAACATACGCAGACTGAAATCAGAATTTAGCAAAGGAGGCCACTTCTAGCTAAATAGAAAGGATAGGACAGAGTACTATGCGGTCAGTATTAAAACACCAGAAAATATCCACCACAGAAAATACAAAATCTCCACATCTAACTAAAGGCATGGAGGGTATATCTGCATCTCCAGAGATACCAGCTTGGCTAACCAAATCCTTATACAGACCAAGCTGGACAAGACAAAACATGGAAAATAACTAGAACAATCAGGCCCACAGCATGTGGACTGCAGAAAACAAAGCCAGCACTTATCTTTGTTGAAATGAACAGCAAGCAAGAGAGACCAGGCAGGGAAGTGAATCCTCCAGGAAACAATGGACAACTGGCACTAACTAAAGGGTCAAGCAAGACTAAATAGCCCAGTCAGAATTGCAATAAGTGGACACACCTGATGAATGCTGCGATCCAAAGACAGCAGCACTGTTGTGAAATTGGATTTTGGGCTCCCCCGGTGGCCACTGGTGGAATTGAACTTGTGTGCATCATCCCCTCTGTTCACCTGTTCCCATCAGGATGTGGGAGTCGCTATTTAACCTTGCTCCTCTGTCACTTCCATGCCGGTCAACATTGTAATCAGAAGCCTTTCTGTGCATGTTCCTGCTTCTAGACAACTCCCAGCTAAGTCGGACTTTTGTCCTTGTTTGTTTTTTGCATTTTGTTCCAGTTCACAGCTGCAGTTTCGTTTCTGTGTCTGGAAAGCTCTTGTGATCTGAAATTGCCACTCTGATGTTATGAGTTAATACTAGAGTCTTAAAGTAATTTCAGGATGGTATTTTGATAGGGTTTTCAGCTGACCATGAAAGTGCCCTTTCTGTCTTCCTGCTATCTAGTAAGCGGACCTCGATTTTGCTAAACCTATTTTCATACTACGTTTGTCATTTTCATCTAAAATCACCGCCAATATATGTGGGGGCCTCTGTCTGCCTTTCGGGGAAATTTCTCTAGAGGTGAGCCAGGACTGTATTTTCCTCTGCCAGGATTAGTTAGTCCTCCGGCTGGCGCTGAGCGTCTAGGGATAAAACGCAGGCTACGCTACCCGGCTACTGTTAGTTGTGCGGCAGGTTTAGTTCATGGTCAGTTTAAGTTTCCATCCTTCCAAGAGCTAGTTCATATGTATGCTGGGCTATGTTCTCTTGCCATTGAGAACCATAACAGTTTGACCGGCCTACAAAGGGTTAAATTAATTGGCAGAGAAAGGAGAAAAAAAAGAAGTCTGCTGAAAATTTATTTATTTTTTTTTCCTTCAGTTCTGAGTGTGCTTTCAATTGAATCACTTGCAAGTCTGCCTATATTGCAGCCTTCCTCTCTCTCTCTCCTTCTAATCCTGGAATGGCTCTGTGTTCACCTGTTTAAAATGGATATTCAGAGTTTAGCTGCAGGTTTGAATAATCTCACCACGAAGGTTCAAAATTTACAAGATTTTGTTGTTCATGTTCCTATATCTGAACCTAGAATTCCTTTGCCTGAATTTTTCTCGGGGAATAGATCTTGCTTTCAAAATTTCAAAAATAATTGCAAGTTGTTTTTGTCCCTGAAATCTCGCTCTGCTGGAGATCCTGCACAGCAGGTCAGGATTGTGATTTCCTTGCTCCGGGGCGACCCTCAAGATTGGGCTTTTGCATTGGCTCCAGGGGATCCTGCGTTGCTCAATGTGGATGCGTTTTTTCTGGCCTTGGGGTTGCTTTATGAGGAACCTCATTTAGAGCTTCAGGCGGAAAAAGCCTTGATGTCCCTATCTCAGGGGCAAGATGAAGTTGAAATATACTGCCAAAAATTCCGTAAATGGTCTGTGCTTACTCAGTGGAATGAGTGCGCCCTGGCGGCGAATTTCAGAGAGGGTCTCTCTGATGCCATTAAGGATGTTATGGTGGGGTTCCCTGTGCCTGCGGGTCTGAATGAGTCCATGACAATGGCTATCCAGATCGATAGACGTCTGCGGGAGCGCAAACCTGTGCACCATTTGGCGGTGTCTACTGAGAAGACGCCAGAGAATATGCAATGTGATAGAATTCTGTCCAGAAGCGAACGGCAGAATTTTAGACGAAAAAATGGGTTGTGCTTTTATTGTGGTGATTCAACTCATGTTATATCAGCATGCTCTAAGCGCACTAAGAAGCTTGATAAGTCAGTTTCAATTGGCACTTTTCAGTCTAAGTTTATTCTATCTGTGACCCTGATTTGTTCTTTATCATCTATTACCGCGGACGCCTATGTCGACTCTGGCGCCGCTTTGAGTCTTATGGATTGGTCCTTTGCCAAACGCTGTGGGTATGATTTAGAGCCTCTTGAAACTCCTATACCTCTGAAGGGGATTGACTCCACCCCATTGGCTAGTAATAAACCACAATACTGGACACAAGTAACTATGCGAATTAATCCGGATCATCAGGAGATTATTCGCTTTCTTGTGCTGTATAATCTACATGATGTGTTGGTGCTTGGATTGCCATGGCTGCAATCTCATAACCCAGTCCTCGACTGGAAAGCTATGTCTGTGTTAAGCTGGGGATGTAAGGGGATGCATGGGGACGTACCTTTGGTTTCCATTTCATCATCTATTCCCTCTGAGATTCCTGAATTCTTGTCTGACTATCGTGACGTTTTTGAAGAACCTAAGCTTGGTTCATTACCTCCGCACCGGGAGTGCGATTATGCCATAGATTTGATTCCGGGTAGTAAATACCCTAAGGGTCGTTTATTTAATCTGTCTGTGCCTGAACATGCTGCTATGCGAGAATATATAAAGGAGTCCTTGGAAAAGGGACATATTCGTCCTTCGTCATCTCCCTTAGGAGCCGGTTTTTTCTTTGTGTCTAAGAAAGATGGCTCTTTGAGGCCGTGTATTGATTATCGGCTTTTGAATAAAATCACGGTTAAATATCAATATCCGTTGCCACTGCTGACTGATTTGTTTGCTCGCATAAAGGGGGCCAAGTGGTTCTCTAAGATAGATCTCCGTGGGGCGTATAATTTGGTGTGAATTAAGCAGGGGGATGAGTGGAAAACCGCATTTAATACGCCCGAGGGCCACTTTGAGTATTTGGTGATGCCTTTTGGCCTTTCAAATGCCCCTTCAGTCTTTCAGTCCTTTATGCATGACATTTTCCGTGATTATTTGGATAAATTTATGATTGTGTATCTGGATGATATTCTGATTTTTTCGGATGACTGGGACTCTCATGTCCAGCAGGTCAGGAGGGTTTTTCAGGTTTTGCGGTCTAATTCCTTGTGTGTGAAGGGTTCTAAGTGCGTTTTTGGGGTTCAAAAGATTTCCTTCTTGGGATACATTTTTTCCCCCTCTTCCATCGAGATGGATCCTGTCAAGGTTCAGGCTATTGGTGATTGGACGCAACCCTCTTCTCTTAAGAGTCTTCAGAAATTTTTGGGCTTTGCTAACTTTTATCGTCGATTTATTGCTGGTTTTTCTGATGTTGTTAAACCATTGACTGATTTGACTAAGAAGGGTGCTGATGTTGCTGATTGGTCCCCTGCTGCTGTGGAGGCCTTTCGGGAGCTTAAGCGCCGCTTTTCTTCCGCCCCTGTGTTGCGTCAGCCTGATGTTGCTCTTCCTTTTCAGGTTGAGGTCGACGCTTCTGAAATCGGAGCTGGGGCGGTTTTGTCGCAGAGAAGTTCCGACTGCTCCGTGATGAAACCTTGTGCTTTTTTTTCTCGTAAATTTTCGCCCGCCGAGCGGAATTATGATATTGGGAATCGGGAGCTTTTGGCCATGAAGTGGGCTTTTGAGGAGTGGCGTCATTGGCTTGAGGGGGCTAGACATCAGGTGGTGGTATTGACCGACCACAAAAATTTAATTTATCTTGAGTCCGCCAGACGCCTGAATCCTAGACAGGCGCGCTGGTCGTTGTTTTTCTCTCGGTTTAATTTTGTGGTGTCATACCTACCGGGTTCTAAGAATGTTAAGGCGGATGCCCTTTCTAGGAGTTTTGAGCCTGACTCCCCTGGTAATTCTGAACCTACAGGTATCCTTAAGGATGGAGTGATATTGTCTGCCGTTTCTCCAGACCTGCGGCGGGCCTTGCAGGAGTTTCAGGCGGATAGACCTGATCGTTGCCCACCTGGTAGACTGTTTGTTCCTGATGATTGGACCAGTAAAGTCATTTCTGAGGTTCATTCTTCTGCGTTGGCAGGTCATCCTGGAATCTTTGGTACCAGGGATTTGGTGGCAAGGTCCTTCTGGTGGCCTTCCCTGTCACGAGATGTACGAGGCTTTGTGCAGTCTTGTGGCGTTTGTGCTCGGGCCAAGCCTTGTTGTTCTCGGGCTAGTGAATTGTTGTTGCCCTTGCCTATCCCGAAGAGGCCTTGGACGCACATCTCGATGGATTTTATTTCGGATCTTCCTGTTTCTCAGAAGATGTCTGTCATCTGGGTGGTGTGTGACCGTTTCTCTAAGATGGTCCATTTGGTTCCCCTGCCTAAGTTGCCTTCTTCTTCCGAGTTGGTTCCTCTGTTTTTTCAAAATGTGGTTCGTTTGCATGGTATTCCGGAGAATATCGTTTCTGACAGAGGAACCCAATTCGTGTCTAGATTTTGGCGGGCATTCTGTGCTAGGATGGGCATAGATTTGTCTTTCTCGTCTGCTTTCCATCCTCAGACTAATGGCCAGACCGAGCGGACGAATCAGACTTTGGAGACATATTTGAGGTGTTTTGTGTCTGCAGATCAGGATGATTGGGTTGCTTTTTTGCCTTTAGCGGAGTTTGCCCTCAATAATCGGGCCAGCTCTGCCACCTTGGTGTCTCCTTTTTTCTGTAATTCGGGGTTTCATCCTCGATTTTCCTCCGGTCAGGTGGAATCTTCGGATTGTCCTGGAGTGGATGCTGTGGTGGAGAGGTTGCATCAGATTTGGGGGCAGGTAGTGGACAATTTGAAGTTGTCCCAGGAGAAGACTCAGCTTTTTGCCAACCGCCGGCGTCGGGTTGGTCCTCGGCTTTGTGTCGGGGACTTGGTGTGGTTGTCTTCTCGTTTTGTCCCTATGAGGGTTTCTTCTCCTAAGTTTAAGCCTCGGTTCATCGGCCCGTACAAGATATTGGAGATTCTTAACCCTGTGTCCTTCCGTTTGGACCTCCCTGCATCTTTTTCTATTCATAATGTTTTTCATCGGTCATTATTGCGCAGGTATGAGGTATCGGTTGTGCCTTCCGTTGAGCCTCCTGCTCCGGTGTTGGTTGAGGGCGAGTTGGAGTACGTTGTGGAAAAAATCTTGGACTCTCGTGTTTCCAGACGGAAACTCCAGTATCTGGTCAAATGGAAGGGATACGGTCAGGAGGATAATTCTTGGGTGACTGCCTCTGATGTTCATGCCTCCGATCTGGTCCGTGCCTTTCATAGGGCTCATCCTGATCGCCCTGGTGGTTCTGGTGAGGGTTCGGTGCCCCCTCCTTGAGGGGGGGGTACTGTTGTGAAATTGGATTTTGGGCTCCCCCGGTGGCCACTGGTGGAATTGAACTTGTGTGCATCATCCCCTCTGTTCACCTGTTCCCATCAGGATGTGGGAGTCGCTATTTAACCTTGCTCCTCTGTCACTTCCATGCCGGTCAACATTGTAATCAGAAGCCTTTCTGTGCATGTTCCTGCTTCTAGACAACTCCCAGCTAAGTCAGACTTTTGTCCTTGTTTGTTTTTTGCATTTTGTTCCAGTTCACAGCTGCAGTTTCGTTTCTGTGTCTGGAAAGCTCTTGTGATCTGAAATTGCCACTCTGATGTTATGAGTTAATACTAGAGTCTTAAAGTAATTTCAGGATGGTATTTTGATAGGGTTTTCAGCTGACCATGAAAGTGCCCTTTCTGTCTTCCTGCTATCTAGTAAGCGGACCTCGATTTTGCTAAACCTATTTTCATACTACGTTTGTCATTTTCATCTAAAATCACTGCCAATATATGTGGGGGCCTCTGTCTGCCTTTCGGGGAAATTTCTCTAGAGGTGAGCCAGGACTGTATTTTCCTCTGCCAGGATTAGTTAGTCCTCCGGCTGGCGCTGAGCGTCTAGGGATAAAACGCAGGCTACGCTACCCGGCTACTGTTAGTTGTGCGGCAGGTTTAGTTCATGGTCAGTTTAAGTTTCCATCCTTCCAAGAGCTAGTTCATATGTATGCTGGGCTATGTTCTCTTGCCATTGAGAACCATAACACAGCACTACCACTTATAACCACCGGAGGGAGCCCAAGAGCAGAATTCACAACAGTACCCCCCCTTGAGGAGGGGGTCACCGAACCCTCACCAGAGCCCCCAGGCCAATCAGGACGAGCCAAATGAAAGGCACGAACCAAATCGTCAGCATGAACCTAGGACGCAACAACCCAAGAATTATCCTCCTGGCCATAACCCTTCCATTTGACAAGATACTGAAGCCTCCGCCTCGAAAAACAAGAATCCAAAATCTTCTCAACCACATACTCCAACTCCCCATCAAACAAAACACCGGGGCAGGAGGATCAACAGAGGGAACAACAGGCACCACATATTTCCGCAACAAAGATCTATGAAAAACATTATGGATGGAAAAAGAGGCCGGAAGGGCCAAACGAAAAGACACCGGATTGACAATCTCAGAAATCCTATAAGGACCAATAAACCGAGGCTTAAACTTAGGGGAAGAAACCTTCATAGGAACATGACGGGAAGACAACCAAACCAAATCCCCAACCCGAAGCCGGGAACCAACACACCGACGATGGTTAGCAAAACGCTGAGCCTCCTCCTGAGACAACACCAAATTGTCCACAACATGAGCTCAAATCTGCTGCAACCTGTCAACCACAGAGTCCACCCCAGGACAATCAGAAGGCTCTACCTGCCCTGAAGAAAAACGAGGATGAAAACCAGAATTACAAAAGAAGGGTGAAACCAAGGTAGCAGAACTAGCCCGATTATTAAGGGCAAACTCGGCCAATGGCAAGAAAGCCACCCAATCATCCTGATCAGCAGACACAAAGCATCTCAAATAAGTTTCCAAAGTCTGATTTGTTCGCTCGGTTTGGCCATTTGTCTGAGGATGAAACGCGGAAAAAAAAGACAAATCAATGCCCAGCCTAGCACAAAAGGCTCGCCAAAACCTAGAAACAAACTGAGAACCTCTGTCGGACACAATATTCTCCGGAATGCCATGCAAACGAACCACATGCTGAAAAAACAATGGAACCAAATCAGAAGAGGAAGGCAATTTAGGCAAAGGTACCAAATGAACCATCTTAGAAAACCGGTCACAAACCACCCAGATAACAGACATCCTCTGGGAAACTGGAAGATCTGAAATAAAATCCATAGAAATATGCGTCCAAGGCCTCTCAGGGACCGGCAAAGGCGAAAGCAACCCACTAGCGCGGGAACAGCAAGGCTTGGCCCGCGCACAAGTCCCACAGGACTGCACAAAAGAACGCACATCCCGTGACAAAGAAGGCCACCAAAAGGACCTACCAACCAAATCTCTGGTACCAAAAATCCCAGGATGGCCAGCCAACACAGAACAATGCACCTCAGAAATCACTTTACTAGTCCATCTGTCAGGAACAAACAGTTTCCCCACTGGACAGCGATCAGGTTTATCGGCCTGAAACTCCTGAAGAGCCCATCGTAAATCAGGGGAGATGGCAGAAAGAATCACCCCTTCCTTCAGAATGCCGACCGGCTCAAGGACCCCAGGAGAATCAGGCAAAAAGCTCCTAGAGAGGGCATCCGCCTTAACATTCTTAGAACCCGGAAGGTACGAGACCACAAAATCAAAACGGGAGAAAAACAGGGACCATCGGGCCTGTCTAGGATTCAGCCGTCTGGCAGACTGGAGGTAAATCAGATTCTTATGATCAGTCAAGACCACAATACGGTGCTTGGCCCCCTCAAGCCAATGACGCCACTCCTCAAATGCCCACTTCATAGCCAACAACTCACGATTGCCGATATCATAATTGCGTTCTGCAGGCGAAAACTTTCGAAAAAAGAAGGCACACGGTTTCAACAAGGAATCATCAGAATTCCTCTGAGACAAAACGGCCCCTGCCCCAATCTCAGAAGCGTCAACCTCAACCTGAAATGGAAGGGAGACATCCGGCTGACGCAACACAGGGGCAGAAGTAAATCGGCGTTTAAGCTCCTGAAAGGCAGAAACAGCCGCAGAGGACCAATTCACCACATCAGCGCCCTTCTTCGTCAAATCGGTCAGGGGTGTAACCACACTGGAGAAGTTGGCAATAAAGCGGCGATAAAAATTAGCAAAGCCCAAAAATTTCTGAAGTCTCTTCACAGAAGTGGGCTGGATCCAATCATGAATGGCTTGAACCTTAACAGGATCCATTTCTATAGATGAGGGAGAAAAAATGAAGCCCAAAAAAGAAATCTTCTGTACTCCAAAGAGGCACTTAGACCCCTTCACAAACAAGGCATTATCACGAAGGATCTGAAATACCATCCTGACTTGTTTCACATGAGACTCCCAATCATCTGAAAAAATCAAAATATCATCCAAATATACAATCATGAATTTATCAAGATAATTCCGAAATATATCATGCATGAAGGACTGAAACACAGATGGGGCATTAGAAAGCCCGAATGGCATCACAAGGTATTCAAAATGGCCTTCGGGCGTATTAAACGCAGTTTTCCATTCGTCACCCTGCTTAATACAAACAAGATTATATGCCCCTCGAAGGTCAATCTTAGTAAACCAACTAGCCCCCTTAATCCTAGCAAACAAATCAGAAAGCAAAGGCAAAGGGTATTGGAATTTGACTGTGATCTTATTCAAGAGGCGATAATCAATACAGGGTCTCAAGGAGCCATCCTTCTTGGCAACAAAAAAAAACCTGCTCCCAATGGTGAAGAAGATGGCCGAATATGCCCCTTCTCCAAATATTCCTTAACATAGCTCCGCATGGCGGTATGTTCTGGCACAAACAGGTTAAAAAGTCGGCCCTTAGGGAACTTACAACCTGGAATCAAGTCAATAGCACAATCACAGTCCCTATGTGGTGGAAGGGAACTGGACTTGGGCTCATTGAATACATCCTGGAAATCTGACAAAAACTCAGGAATTTCAGAAGAGGGGGAGGAGGCAATTGACATCAAAGGAACGTCACCATGAACCCCCTGACAACCCCAACTAGTCACAGACATAGATTTCCAATCTAATACCGGATTATGCACCTGTAACCATGGGAAACCCAGCACAATAGCATCATGCAAATTATGCAACACCAGAAAACGACAATCTTCCTGATGAGCTGGCGCCATACACATGGTCAGCTGTGTCCAAAACTGAGGTTTATTTTTAGCCAGCGGTGTAGCATCAATGCCCCTCAAAGGAATAGGACTCTGCAAAGGCTGCAAAGGGAACCCACAACGTCTGGCAAATTCTAAGTCCATTAAGTTTAAAGCGGCACCTGAATCCACAAATGCCATGACAGAAAATGACGATAATGAGCAGATCAGGGTCACAGATAACAGAAATTTAGGTTGTACAGTACTGATTGTAACAGAACTAGCGATTCTCTTAGTACGCTTAGGGCAATCAGAAATAACATGAGCAGAATCGCCGCAGTAAAAACACAACCTATTCTGATGTTGGAATCCTTGTCGTTCAGCTCTAGACACAATCCTATCACACTGCATAGGCTCAGGACTCCGCTCGGAAGACAACGCCACAGCGCGCACAACTCTGCGCTCGCGTAAGCGCCGATCAATCTGAATGGCCAGAGACATAGAATCACTCAGACCATCAGGCGTGGGAAATCCCACCATAACATCTTTAACAGATTCCGAAAGACCCTTTCTGAAAATTGCAGCCAAGGCATCCTCATTCCACTTAGTCAGCACAGACCATTTTCTAAATTTCTGGCAATATAATTCTGCCGCTTCTTGACCCTGAGACAGGGCCAACAAGGTCTTCTCAGCATGATCCACTGAATTAGGTTCATCATACAATAACCCTAGTGCTTGAAAAAAGGTGTCTACATTAAGCAAAGCAGGATTTCCAGCTTCCAGGGAGAACGCCCAATCCTGAGAGTCACCGTGCAGCAGAGAAATGACTATTTTAACCTGCTGGATGGGATCACCAGAGGAACGGGGTTTCAGAGCTAAAAACAGTTTACAGTTATTTTTAAAGCTCAAAAATTTGGACCTGTCCCCAAAAAACAAATCAGGAGTTGGAATTCTAGGCTCTAAAAACGGAGTTTGAACGATATAATCGGAAATACCCTGTACTCTAGCAGCAAGCTGGTCCACACGAGAAGCCAATCCCTGAACGTTCATACCAGCGCCAAACTCCTGAACCACCCAGAGATAAAGAGGAAAGAAAAGGCACAACAGACTACAGAAAAAAAAATGGCTCAGCACTTTCCTTTCCTTCTTCTGAGATGCAATTAACTCATTGTTGGCCAGTTGTACTGTTATGAACTGGTGGCCTAGGAGCAGCATGAGACGTACTCTGGAGAAGGTGGTACCTGTACTGACCGCAGACCTTGAACTTAACACCGCAACTAGAAGTAGCCGTGGAATGTACCTATCACTCCCTAGACATCTCGACACAGCCGGAGGACTAATTACCCCTAGAGATAGAAAAGGGAAAACTATCTTGCCTCAGAGAAAATCCCCAAAGGATAGACAGCCCCCCACAAATATTGACTGTGAGAAGAGAGGGAAATAACATACGCAGACTGAAATCAGAATTTAGCAAAGGAGGCCACTTCTAGCTAAATAGAAAGGATAGGACAGAGTACTATGCGGTCAGTATTAAAACACTAGAAAATATCCACCACAGAAAATACAAAATCTCCACATCTAACTAAAGGCATGGAGGGTATATCTGCATCTCCAGAGATACCAGCTTGGCTAAACAAATCCTTATACAGACCAAGCTGGACAAGACAAAACATGGAAAATAACTAGAACAATCAGGCCCACAGCATGTGGACTGCAGAAAAAAAAGCCAGCACTTATCTTTGTTGAAATGAACAGCAAGCAAGAGAGACCAGGCAGGGAAGTGAATCCTCCAGGAAACAATGGACAACTGGCACTAACTAAAGGGTCAAGCAAGACTAAATAGCCCAGTCAGAATTGCAATAAGTGGACACACCTGATGAATGCTGCGATCCAAAGACAGCAGCACTACCACTTATAACCACCGGAGGGAGCCCAAGAGCAGAATTCACAACAGTCGCCGTTACGTCACTGGATCGCTCCTGCATCGTTCTGGAGTTGCTGTGTTTGACGTCTCTACAGCGACCTAACAGCGACGCTCCAGCGATCTAGTTTAGGTCGGATCGTTGTCTATATCGCTGGAGCGTCGCTTAGTGTAACGGTACCTTTAAAGAGGTTGTTTGGTGAAAACAAACTATTGATAGGCGAAAACTTGTTGATTGGTTGGGGTCCAACTAATGGACTGATCTCAACTTTTTCTAGCAGCCCCACGAAGAACAACGTCCGACCGGCTGCTCTATTTTGTAATTGGGATAAACATTGCCCATTCTGTACATGGGTGTGAGTCCCAGCACCTGGAATCCCAATAATCAATAACTTATCATCTATCCTTTGTTTTCACTGGATAACCTTTTTAACGGAATAATGCACTTCAACTGGGTTTATCTATATAGCTTCCTATGGGCAAATGTCTGTACTGTCGGGGGCCTGTCCTGCTCTGCCCTTATTTACATTGAGGTTGGCTGATAGGAGGTAAGGTTCTAATACTAGTGACAGGGTAGAATAGTCGCAATTGGGTACACCTTGGCTCATGGGATGGCTTTTACTTGTTTTTGATCAAAATAGTGTTAACAAAGTACCCTATGTTATTTACATGTACTATTACTATTTAGTTACTACAGGGTATTGTCATAAACAGAACACACACTCACTCATCGGTAACGGAAAAAGGGAAGGCCTACTACAGTGAGACGTCACACCCATCTGCTCTACAAAGACCTTAGCCACACAACTCAGGCCAGGTTCCCCGAAAGGTTATCAAGGGGTTTCTTGTACCTCCTGAGAAACCAGAGGGGAGACCGCAACACACTGCCAACAAGAGAGGAGGAAAATGTCCGGGAAGATATGTAAAACCAGGGTGAGAAAATTATAAAACACGTTCATATAAAGTAGAGAGGGAAAGCTAAGCAGAGCCAAAATTAAATGGAACAAGAATAATCTGCCAGAAACCTAAAGAGGTGAAAGGAAAAGGAACTGTCAGGGAAAACATACTCACTGAAGGAATTCAACTGGTGTTTACCATGCAAGGTAAACTCCTTAGCTAAAGGGTTGGAACTCCTAAAACCAAGTCCAAATAGAGGTATGGCCAGCAAGGAAGTGCAGTAAAGAGTGAACATATAAAACCTAACTCAGAATGTGATAGGGCAGACCAAAATGGAAAAATGAAAAACACCTGTAGAGGCGCAAACCAAGAAGGTGGAACAAAGACTATTGGAATTATCAGAGTTTGGACAGTTAAGAAAAGACAATAGTTTAGTAGACTGAGGAACCGACTATGGAGCAACAAGTCAGTGGATCAAATCCCTAAACTAATGACAGATATATGCTCATTTTCCTTTTTTTCTTGGGTTTTGGCCAACTGGATTTAGAAACAAACACATTGCTAAGTAGAATGCTAACACCCAGTAGCCAATTTCTTCATGCATTCCCAGGATGAATATTAGGCCAGTGTCACACTTGCGAGTGCAATGCGAGAAACGTGCGCGAGTCTCTCGCATCAATACTTGGCACTGCCGCCGGCACTCGGGACCGGAGCGTTCAGCTGCATAGAAATACATACACCCCAGCCTTAGTCGAATTGCATTTTTGATGGAGATGCAAGCAGTTACTAAAACAAGCAAGTCATTACCTTTTTTGCACCATCAAGAATTTGCTGTGAAATGGTAGCATATATAGTATTTTTATATATTTGGATGTTTGTGTCACCATGTTTGCTTTTGTGCATTACTTTAATGAAATGACATCAACATTAAACATTATTATAATATAATTCTATATATTTGGCATCATTTATTTTTCTGTCCAGAGAATAAAGATTGACTGACAGGTCATTACACAACATCTTCTCTGCCTAGCCCTATTCATGTCAAACCTCTTCCTCGAGACCCACATGCCATCCTTCTGATAACCTATTTCTTTGCTGCAGTCATCATTTCTTATATTCCACTGAGCTTTCAGACATGAAACCAATTTATTTCTATCTTTTTCCTTTTTTTACCAAGCAGTTGCCATGGGCTTTTTTAAATTAATTAAATGTCAGTGTGTATATAAATTTATCATTTACACCGCTACAATGTTGCAAAAAAAAAATAAATTTTTTTTCATTTACAATTTTTATTACAAAAAATTATTATTGTATTGAAATGTCCAAAATGTCTGAGTTTAGAAAAACATGCAAATTATTTCCTGGCTTGCTGGTCTATGTAATCTAAAAATGAATCATGCTAAATCATGTAAATTGTCTCGGATGGGTATTGCAAACATGTGGAGTGTTCCTTCTCTCCATAGGCACAGTGGATAAAATAACATAGTGATAGGTGTAATAAGATGCTAAATACCCAAATTCATCTTAGGCTTCTTTCACACTTGCGTCGTTTGGCATCCGTCGCAATCCGTCGTTTTGGGAAAAAAACGGATCCTGCAAATGTGCCCGCAGGATGCGTTTTTTTCCCATAGACTTGAATTAGCGACGGATCGCAACAGATGGCCACACGTCACGTCCGTCGTACAACAGATCCGTCGTGTTTTGGCGGACCGTCGTCACGAAAAAACATTCAATGTAACTTTTTTCGTACGTCGCGTCCGCCAATTTCTACCGTGCGTGCGCGGCCGGAACTCCGCCCCCTCCTCCCCGGACTTCAGAATGGGCAGCAGATGCGTCGAAAAATAGCATCCGCTGCCCACGTCGTGCACAAATTTCACAACGTGCGTCGGTACGTCGGCCCGACACTTAGCGACGGACCCGTACCAACACAAGTGTGAAAGTAGCCTTATAGAGACGTAAGAAAATGTCTAACCCCGACTGCAGTTTTTTTTAAATGAACTGTGCTTTTCAAATGGCACTATGTGTGTTTATGCGTCTCTCTTTCACTCAGCTCCTCTCTCCTCCTATCCCTTCTTTTAAGTTACTGAGCAGTGTAGATGGGAATCCAGTACTGGGATAAGATAAACATTTTTGTTAAAGCAGCAGCATGGCACTGTGTGGGTCTGTGCTTCTCTCTTTTATTCTGCCCCTCTCTCCTATCCCTTCTTTTAGGTTTCAAAATATGGCTGTAATCTGATATCACAATGAGCTCATAGTCCCACTTGTTTTCACCAAGATTTTAACTGTTTAAGTGAATGCCGAGTTCAGGAGGCAGGAATTGTCTCTTATGTGAAGAAAGAATCATAGTTTCTTGTACTTTTAATTTCCGCATCATTTGTAGAAGTGACAGTGACCATTCAAATGTTGTGTTACATGGGAATGCTCAAGTTTTGATGTCCAATCGATGGTATAAAAGGACAACTTTTCAGTTAATGGAGTTCAAATAATATTCCCAACAATCCCGAGAACCGGAGCTATGGAGAGGCCGCTGTTAATGGGACCGCTGAAAGTAGCTGAGCGCTGTGCTTGGCTGGTCTTCTGCACTCCCATAAGAATAAATGGAACGGCAATGTGCATGATTGACCTCCGCTTCATGTACTCGGGGCTCTTCAGAGTCCGGTTATCGGGACTAGTGGGGGTCTCGGCGGTCGGGTACCCCAGTGATCTGGAAATTATCTTCTATCTTATGGATTGAGGATAACTACGAAACTTGAGAATACACCAGTACTTGTTGATGCTAGCTAAGGAAAGCAAATACCACATTTCTATAAATTTACTGCTGTAGGAGGCACTAACGTCACAGCTGACATTTTTAAGGAGTGAGAAAAAAAGCCTTTGGTTCCTGGTTACAATTTTCATTTATTTCCTATTACCATGCAGTGAGTTATGGGTTATTCTCCAGTTCCTAGGCCTTTTATACATTCTCATTTGCATTTTGTTATACTTCATCATGATCATTGATTAATATCTTAAAAGTGCCTTTCAAGAAGATTAACATTTGGATTATATAACATAATCTATTAAAAATTAACAAAATGCCAAAATAATAGGAACAAAAAAAATGCAAAAAACAAAGACCATGCATCTGGTCACTCACTAGTTGGCAGAACTCAGCAGTGGCATGGCCAAAAAAATCTAGAAAATTGGCAGGAAAAACATTTACATGCTCTCCCACTCCTGTGCCATCTGTGATATTCTCTTCACTGGAGGTGCAGCTTCCCATAGAGATTGTACTGTTCTGATAAACGTGAGTCATCATAGGCTACGCCAGGCGGCTGCATCAGACAAAGCCATACATAATGTGTCACAATAATGAGACGTCTGCTGAAAAAAATAATGACAAAATATTTTATGGGACCAATTGTCACTGCATAATAGGAGAAAATATTGAGAAAGGTAAAAATGTTCTGTGTCATTCTGTCTGCATTCTGATATGCAGAAATGCTCTTGATATAGGGGTGACAGCAGGTACGGACTGGGCCCTGGCATTTGAAATCACACAGGCCCATGTTATCCCCGTCCCCGAGCACCAGATGAGCTATATTACTAATATTACCCTGGATGGAGGAAAGGAA
This sequence comes from Ranitomeya variabilis, assembly GCF_051348905.1. NCBI lineage: Eukaryota > Metazoa > Chordata > Amphibia > Anura > Dendrobatidae > Ranitomeya > Ranitomeya variabilis. The sequence continues at coordinate 194,820,237 of NC_135238.1, forward strand.
GATTTACTACAAGACCAATATTTCTAGTGATACCAGTGGCCTGCTGGGGTAAGTGATGGAGTCAGCAACTTGGTGCTCCGTCACAACTCTTAACAGTATCAGTGTATTGAGAACACCGATTCTGTTAACAATGTAGCAGACAAGGTGGCCAGGACCAGACAGGCCCTTCTGGCATTTGCCAGAATTGCCAGCTGGCCAGTCCGGTCCTGGGTGACAGATTGGTTACCAGTAAAGATAAGCAGATCTGACGAGATTCAAATTTGCCAAATTGTGCACATTTTACTGAGAAAGTTTATTTGTAGAAAAATAATTTGTTGCAAATTGAATTTTCCTTATTTTGTTCTGGAGACTAATGCAAGTCAATGTGGTAGTTTACTGTATGTGAACATTTGTACACACAGAGGGATGATTTCCGTACAAAAGATGGCAGTATGCACTATTTTGATCTGTATTTCTGATCAAGCTTGATCATTATAAGTCAATGACTACATACAAAAACAGATAAGTCAATAGGTGCACAAAAAATAGATCCAATATGGGTTACCTCCCATATGTCATGAGTTTTCATGAATCCTTTACAACTATTAAGACAGGAAACGGTATCTAATCTTATATTATTAAATTCATGTAAAAAAAACTGATGACATACGGATGTTAAAATATACATATGGATTGAAAATGGATGATAGTATGGATGAAAAATAGTCTGTTTTTTTCTCGATGAAAAACAGACTAAGGCTGCCGTCACACTAGCAGTATTTGGTCAGTATTTTACATCAGTATTTGTAAGCCAAAACCAGGAGTGGGTGATAAATGCAGAAGTGGTGCATATGTTTCTATTATACTTTTCCTCTATTTGTTCCACTCCTGGTTTTGGCTTACAGATACTGATGTAAAATGCTGACCGAATACTGCTAGTATGATGGCAGCCTAAGGCTGTGGTCAGACAGCCGTAAATTCTCTCATGTGAGAGAATCGGATCGATTATGTAAATGACATTCGGATCAAAGTATGATCAAAGTTGAATCTGAGTGTCATCATATTAGAATTTGATTCTCTCGAATTAGACAATCGGAGCACACTGTCAGGAGACGATGGAGAACAAAATTTCCCCATCTTTCCCATTCTGTGAGCCTACGGAAATCTCACTGCACTTCGGATGTTCGTATCAATCGGATCATCCGAATGCAATTCAGATGCTATCAGTATATACTGTATCTGTTGTTTTTTTCATTCATTTTTATGCATCAATTATTAAAAAATTATACTAGGCTAAATAGAGTTTTCCTATGTTAATTATTGCATTGTATCCATTAAAACCAGATGCCATACATATGTCTCTCGTATGAAATCCATTTATTTTGCACAACGATTGAAATATATTGGTGAGTCTTATCTGAAAAATGGATCAGACAAGCAAATTTTGCTTTTTTTTTTCACCCAGATGGCTGGTCCGTTTATAAAATAGTTGCATGTGAACGTACCCGTTCATATATTATTGGTTTGAGTATGGTCTGTTGTGGGCCATTTATTCAAATTCATGTGAATGTACCCCTAGGATTCGCTCGGACAAGTGTATCTTAAGGACGTGTGCTGTCTGTGTTAAAATCAGATAGCACAGACAGCACACAGACCAATGTAATTCAATATAGCTGATCAGATTAGGCTTTTTCACATGGACCAAGCCTGAAAAAAATTGCACCATTCACTATCCTCGCCAATATTTCGGATGAGACTCGTCTATTCTATTATACGGGAGCAACCAAATAAGAAAAAATCAGATCCCATATGTATCATCCATATAGAATCTGATTTTTATAGATGCAATTAACTTAGGAAACTGTATTTGATCTTGCAAGTTTTAAACTGTTGATGTATTAATAAGGATATCACACAGATGTCATATGGGTGTAAAAAATAAGACACGGATGGCACAAGGATACCAACATGGATAAAAGTCATCCGGTTTTTCAGGATGAAAATCGTCTGATTTTTCTGATTTTCGTCTGAATCTGGTCTTAAAATGATTCACAAAATTGAAAAACTGGGACACCACGAGAGCCTAAAGATTATGGATCTTGATTCATCAAGCAATTTTTAACAGTTTTCTAGGAATAAACTACTTGAAATGTTGCAAACTTTCTTAATTGTGCAAAGATTTTGATACTTTTTCTATTTTCATGAGAGTTCCAGCCAGATCCCCCAATTTTTTTGAAAAGTGGGCAAAGTTTAGCTAAGAAGGAGTATGGCGGAGTGCAGCCAACAAATTCTTCCTAAGTTACGCATAAAAAGTGGCACAAATTAAAACAGAAATGTGCTCTGTTCACATCCTTTTTTTATGGCGCACAGCAATTAATTAATTAAGAGGTGCATGCTTCTTAATGATTTTGACACATCTTACTCATTTTCAATCTATATTATTATTCCAAATAACATTCTTGATGAATCATGTCCTTAGCATTGTCATCCATGAGTTGCAACCTCTGCCACAACTCAACTGTTAGGAAATAAGGAAGATAACAAAAATTTGTGCTTTACTGAATACTTACAATGTAAAAATGGTTTTAGATAACTGTGTTTTCTTTGCAAGTGATTAACAACAGCAGTTAAATAGTTAAACAGCAACAATCAGCGGTATTACCGATCGATGCGGTTACGGGCAGAGAATGGCTATGTATTGCAGCCAACATCTGCCCTGTATGGAGCAGACACGGCTCCTGTGTCTACTCCATACACATGCACCCTGACCCTGGTCATGACGTATATGCACAAAATGGTGTGCAAAGGGGTTAACTAATTGGCATTCTAGTGTCAACTTAAAGGGGAGGTCCGAAATCAAACTAAACTTCATTCTAAATCTCTATGTAGGTAGTGCTGTAATCTAAGCTATTTTCTAACATACTCGTATAAAAAATTCCCTTCTGTTCCCTAAATACGGTTCACTATCTAACTGCTTTTCTATTTTTTTCCTACTTCCTGTGGTATGACGTTTCATTTGATAATGCCAGTGCATGCTGGCATACTCAAACGAAGCATCATCAGAGCAGGTGGCAGAGGCTGTGGACACTGCCACAGCCCCTGTACCCTCCCTGGAACAATGCGTCGTAGGTGACGCTTGTTTCAAGGGCTGTGCTCGGCCCTGCTGTGTCCCTCACTTTGAGTTGTTATGTCTGCACAGTGACAGCGTCCGCTCTGTTGTTGGCTCAGATTAGTACTAATCAGCCGCAATAGAGTAGTGTCAGAATACCTGCAAGCAGGAGACCAGTTCCGTCACTAGCAGGGGCAGTGCTAGTCTCCTGATTCCGGGTATCCTGACTCTACTCTATTGCGGCTGATTATTACTGATCTGAGCCAACAACAGAGCGGATGCTGTCACTGTGCAGATTGCACAGGGAGGGACACAGCAGGGTACAGTTAGAACAAGTGTCAGGGATGACACTTAATTTCAGGGAGGGGGCAGGGACTGTGGAAGTGACTGCCGCCTCTGCCCCCTGATCTGATGACGCTTTATTTGAGTATTCAAGCATGCACTGGGGATTCTGAAATGAAGTATCATCCCACACGGAAGTAGAAAATATAGAATATCATTTAGATAGTGTAGTTAGGGAACTGTAGGGAATTTTTTAATACAAGTATATTAGACTACAGCTTAGATTACCACACTAAATAGATAGGGATTTAAAATGAAATTTAGTTTGACTTCGGACAACCCCTTTAACACCTTCACCCTGATAACTGTTTTCACCTTCATCACCAGGTTAATTTTTTCAATCCTGTCCAGTGTCCCTTTATTAAGTAATAACTCTAGAAAGCTTAAATGGATTCCACTGATTCTGAGAATGTTTTCTTGTGACATATTGTACTTCATGATAGTGATAAAATTTACTTTATACGATTTGCACATTGGGCCATTTGAATAGCCTGTGGAATGGCAGCAGGGGTCCCCTTTGTACTGCACAGCTCACCTCGAATGTCTCAAATGTCATGGATCTCTTGACGTATCTCCTGTACCCAGTCCGGCTCAGTGTGGGTTGACTCAGGAGTGACCACTTGATGACTCCGGACCTTGCCAGTCAGGATAGGAGTCTCTCCATGATTTGAGCTTCGGCCCTGACCTCAAGGAAGCACAGATCGAGGTTCAGATGTAGGCCCTCCTTTAAAGCCTGCCTTAGGGAGGGATCCCTCAGTCCAGCAATTAGTTAGTCCAGCAGCACTTCATCCAATGTACCCAGTCCTCAATGCCCATCTTGAGTTTTCTTGGTGGTATGTGCTGTTTCTTCCTGCAATGCATTATCATACTGAGCTATGGTCTCGCTTTCCTCTTGTACTCACTCGAACAACTGCATGTGGAAGTGCTCTAAGTCCGTGTTAGCACCACGCTGGATCCCTGCTCTGATTGGCAGGTTCAGCGGCGTGTCTCTTCACTCATCCATGCTGCAGACGATTCTTTCCTTCCCCATGCTTGGCATGCTTCCAGCCATTTTTCTAGCCATGTCCTTAGGTCTCGCACGCGTGTGCTCCCGCCCTCTTAAAGGGCCAGCATGTGCACTTGCTATTTCCTACCCAGCCAATGGCTATGAAACACTATGTATATATTGCTTCTTCCCCACTGGGGAGGTGCCTGAGCAACCATTCTGTTTCAGTCTATGTCATGTAAGGTCGCATACTAGTGCAAGTACTGCCTGCTGTACACTAAGTGCAAATCCTGTCATACGCCAAGTACAAATCCTGCCTGTCGTACTCCAAGTACAAATCCTGCCTGCTGTACTCCAAATACAAATCCTGCCTGCTGTACTCCAAGTACAAATCCTGCCTGTCGTACTCCAAGTACAAATCCTGCCTGTCGCACTGCAAGTACAAATCCTGCCTGCTGTACTCCAAATACAAATCCTGCCTGCTGTACTCCAAATACAAATCCTGCCTGTCGTACTGCAAGTGCAAATCCTGCCTGTCGTACTCCAAGTACAAATCCTGCCTGTGGCACTGCAAGTGCAAATCCTGCCTTCTGTACTCCAAGTGCAAATCCTGCCTGTTGTACTTCAAGTACAAATCCTGCCTGCTGCACTGTGAAGCAAACCCATCCAGTCTGTCCTTTGGGTCCAGCTGCTGCACGACCATTGGTCTGTCCTGGAGTGGCACCTGGCATTCATTGAGAGCCAAGTCTAACCTCACCATCAGAGGCTCTAGTGAATAGTCAGGTGATCGCTTAGTCTCGCCTCTCCTGGCTCTCTGTGGTACGCGGAACGGTGATTCCACAAATCACGATCGTGACAGTCCGTGGTGTCATCGTGCATGTCCTCCAAGATTTTTATCACCTTATCTACAGTATCACGGTCCCAAAGTGAATGGTACAGGACGGTCTGTCAGGCCTCCCTGTCTAGGGTCAGGAGGTCTAACTACACCTGAACAGAAGGGACCAGAGGATACATGCTCAACATTTTTCTTAGTCTCTCTACCCAGTCTCTACCCAGTCCCACAGCGAAACACTACTTCCCATGAACTTGGGAAGGTTGCTAAGCATAGCTCAAAAGGGTATATGTTGCCATCTCTGTGTCTGAATGTTGCATCCTGCAGACTACGCCAAATGTAAAACAAGAACTGGGATGCAACACACAGATAATGCAAGGCAGGAGCAATTGGTGATCTATATATTTCTGTTGAACACAGTAGTAATTTACAGTAGCTTAAAGTAATTTCTGAACAATTAGTCATAATGACAAAGCAAGCCAACAATGAAACAAATAACTTTAAACCAAGCATATCAGATGAAGTCTTTAACTACATAGCCTTAGGGTACCGTCACACAGTGAAATTTCCATCGCTGCGACGGCACGATTCGTATTCGTATGCAGCGTCGTATGAATATTGCTCCAGCGTCGTTGACTGCGGTCACACTTTGCAATCACGGCGCTGGAGCGATGCCGAAGTCCCCGGGTAACCAGGGTAAACATCGGGTTACTAAGCGCAGGGCCGCGCTTAGTAACCCAATGTTTACCCTGGTTACCAGCGTTAACGTAAAAAAAACAAACAGTACATACTTACATTCCGGTGTCTGTCCCCGGCGTCTCAGCTTCTCTCCACTGTGTTAGCACCATAGCCGGAAAGCAGAGCGGTGACGTCACCGCGTCACCGCTGTGCTCGCTTTCCGGCCGGCAGGCGCTCACACAGTGGAGAGAAGCTGAGACGCCGGAGGACAGACACCGGAATGTAAGTATGTACTGTTTGTTTTTTTTACGTTTACGCTTGTAACCAGGGTAAACATCGGGTTACTAAGCGCGGCCCTGCGCTTAGTTACCCGATGTTTACCCTGGTTACAAGCGAACACATCGCTGGATCGCTGTCACACACAACGATCCAGCGATGTCAGCGGGTGATCAAGCGACGAAAGAAAGTTCCAAACGATCTGCTACGACGTACGATTCTCAGCAGGGTCCCTGATCGCTGCTGCGTGTCAGACACTGCGATATCGTAACGATATCGCTAGAACGTCACAAATCGCACCGTCGTAGCGATGGAAATTTCACTGTGTGACGGTACCCTTAGTGCTCTCTTAGCAAGGTGGAGTCACCACATGAGTTCTCTCTCTGTCAATCTGGCCCTAGCGGGGGTTACCTGATTTTCCCCCTAGGCTGCAAGTCTCTCTCTGATGTAGTCTATTAAAGCGCGTTAAGCCTCCCTCGCACCTACGGTCCCCTCCTAACCTGTCGCCCTGACCCCGACCGACTGCGGTACCATAGGATATCACTAGAAGTAACAGCCCTGCTCACTCACGTGGTTCCTCAGCAATCACAGGTGTGCCATTCCAGGCGTAGGACCTTCTCAGCTTGACTAACAGCGGAAGTCTTTTGAGCTTGGTGCAGGAATAACTAGGCATTGGCTCTTGGTAGGCAACGCCTGGTCTCTGAGATTCGGCAGATGTGGGGGGCGCATTCTGGTTCTCACCAGCGGAGACAGGGCTTTTTTGCCTAAAAGGAACCCAGGCTTTGCCAGGTGGCAATCAACCTCTTGATGGCGTAAACTTCCAGCTGGGGCCTGTTACGCAGGCCTCAGCAACATCCCTGGAGCACTTCTGCTCCGCTCTTTTTTCTGCCACCAAATCTGCCTGTGGCTTCGCGCGCAGGGCTTTTATATCAAGGAAGTTTCTTATCCAGGTCACCTGATCAGGTCCAGAACACGAAGTCGCGCCCTCTGCAAATCTTCCAGCACCAATTGGTCCCACTCAGTTTCGCCTGGCCAGTAGGTGGCAGTCTCTGCTGATGCCACATTCCGCAAGGCCTCTTCAGGGGTATCACTGCTTCTTCTTACTATTGTATGCCTCAACAAATTTTCTGCTGAAGTGTTCAACTACTGGCCGAATTTTAAGTAGACAATCAAAGTTAGGATCGTCTGGGGGGGACAGTGTACATAATCACTATAACGCAACATTTTTTGTATCGCTTCAAATTGTGTCCTTGTTATGGCCATATGGAATACTGGTGTACTGTAGAGTATATCAGTACTCCAGTATTGCTGAATCTCTGTTTTTTATTATGTTCATATGCTGCACAATGCTCCAAAATGTCATAATTTTTGCTTTACAGGGTTCCATCTTGTTTATGATGACGTGGGATGTTGGGTGAAAAATTGATGGGTATACAAATTTGTCTGGGCCACCATAAGATTTATTCTTTTCTCGATGAATAAGAATTTTAAAAAGTCAATTTCAGTGAGGCCTGTAATGTCAAATTGGATTCCTGAGCTGCCTATGAAATCCGAAATAACAGGTTGCCTGGATCCTAGGGCGAATTGCTGGTGGTTCCTCCACACTAGATGAGGAGGAGGAGGAAGAGAGAGAAATAGAGGAATGTGAGATCTTCCTCACTGCCTGAATCTGTGTCAGAGGAAAGAAAATTGTATGCCTCCTCTGGTGAATAGCATCTTCTTGAGAAATGGGCCATTTATATTTTATTCTGCAAAACACTGACGATGGGTGTGCAAGTGGTGATGTTACTTGTGTATTGTGTGGGGTTTATGTAAAGGGCACTATTTATTATAAAAAGTAGAGAGAAATAAAGTTTTTTTTAAAATAATAACGCTACCTTCCTACCTATAAAGCTACTCGGTACTAAATATTTTTATTTTATTTTTTTTAAGAAAATCGGACGCCATTAACACTGTGACGTCTGCTCCCCTAAAGAAAAATTGAACGTTACTTAGGAATAGTGATGAGCGAGTGTGCTCGTTACTCGAGTTTTCCGAGCATGCTCAGGTGTTCTCCGAGTATCTTGGGCATGCTCGTAGATTATGTTTGTGTCCCCGCAGCAGCATGATTTGCGGCTGCTAGACAGCCTGAATACATGTGGGGATTCCCTAACAAAGAGGCAATCCCTGCATGTGTTCAGGTTATCTAGCAGCCGTAAATCATTAGGCTGCGACGACACAAACATAATCTATGAGCATGCCGAAGATACTCGGAGAACACCCGAGCATGCTCGGAAAACTCGAGTAACGAGCACACTCACTCATCCCTACTTAGGATATGTGCCCACAATCAGGAAGAGCAGTGTTTTTGATGCAGCTCACCTGCACTGGGTCCAGAATGCTGCGTCCTACATTAGAAGCACAGTGGATGGGATTTATAGAAATCCCATTCACTGTGCTTGTAATTAACACTACGTATACTCACCTGCGGTGCGGGTTTATGAGCCGCAGCATGTTAATTATCTGCAGCAGAGATGCTAGTGTCCGCTGCATTGTTTCACCCATAGTGATTCATCAGATGCGGTAAATCCACATTGCTCACTTAACACATGTGATTTAACTGCTTGATTAGAATGCAGCGTTTTGTAGGCAGTGAAAATATGCTGCTTCCAAAATGCTGCTATTTCCTGATCGTGGGCACATAGCCTAACACTGCGACGTCCGCTACTCTAATGTGCTACCTCCTCCCTACCTCCATTACTTTAACTAGCTGAAAAAAAGAAAAAGTCACAATACTGATCAGAGCGCTGCGGGCACAAATGCTCAGCGCAGCATACGGAAAAAAAATTGCAAAAAAGTGTGCAAAAAATGCAATTGGGAGTGGGGGAGATTGAGGGGAACTGGAACAGGGATTTAGGAACTGCTGTGATCACAGATGGTCACACAGCACAGATCGCAGGAGGATTGCCGGAGACAGACTGCAAGAGGATCGCACTGACCACCCATGATTTTTTTCTTTCTCTCAGGTAACAGAGCGGTACACAACCACTCTGCATGCCAACCATGAGGAAAAGATGGCATGCAGAATGGTGATCGCTATTTTAGATTAACCCCTTTGACGCTAATTGGTCAATAACTATTGTTCACCCAAACATTGCCATAGGGGTTAATCAGGCGAGGTAATGTCAAGATCACACCATCCATTGTGACTGCTGTGATTGGTGCTGCCTCAGACAGCACTAATCACAGCATGTCACATGGATTTTTTTTTAAAACTCTTTATTGTCACATTGCTATGATTGGCTGGTCAGCGATCGCAGATGCGGGGAGGGCGTACGGCCCCCAGGGCGACGTACAGTTATGGCCTGCTTTCAGAGACAACAGCCATCTTAACTTAGTCAGCGTGCAATGCAGTGCATTGAAGATAAATAGCGGCACCGCATTGACGGTAAATAGCGGCACCGCATATATACTTTATTTTACCGGAACGCAGCTCCCGCAGTGCAGTATATATATACGGCGCATGTCGGGAAGGGGTTAATATTGTTCAAAACATTTTAATATTGTTGACAATTTAAGCAAAAAGTCAACCGTATGAAACATTCTGATTTTTATTTAGTGTCTTGCTTATCAGAATAATTATAGTCTCTTATACAAAATAATGTGCATATTTGACCTTTAAACATTACAAATATATTTAGCCGCTTTGTTAAAAAGAAAGCTTTAAAGGTTTTTCTTTATTTGGCTCCGTTCCCTTTTCTTCTAGTTAAATGCATCCACGGGATTCAGGAACAGGAGTCATGTAGTCCTTTTGATATGTGAAGTGAACTACAGGCTTGAAACACTTATCCTAGTTAATGCTATTGTACGCCATCTGTTCATATAATAATAGTTTCAAAATTACAAGGATTGTACTGAATGTGCCAAAACATGTTTACTGTAACTTACTGAATGTATATTTTACCCCTTGAGGAAAGAGCCCTCTTTTTCTAAATTTGAAGTTATTCACCTCTCGCGTCCCCAGAGCTGGCCTCTGCAACCTCCTTCCCTGGTAGCTCTCCTTCTATTCATATCAGCTTCCAATTGTATCACAATGCCATCACTGATATTGTACATTGAGTCCCTTTAGGTCAGCTCACGCAGTGATACACCACTTGAGTATTCAGGGAGTTTCTTGTTCATGACACTACTACATCACTGTGTTCTGTTTTTCTTTTTTAAGTGTGCCTCCAGACAAACTCAGATCTGTTAACCACTGGGCTCTTCTACATCACTCTTATTTTCTAATGAACTGCCTCCTTACAAACTCGGCTCTGCTACAACCACTGGATTCTGCTACATTACCACAAGCGCGCATCCAGTTCTGCCACATAACTCTGTATTTCCTGACTATCACAGCTCTGCTATGTCCATGAGTTCTGCAACATTGCTTCAAGTGTGCCTTTTGAAAAAACCCCATTCTGCAGTATCATTGAACTCTGCTAAAGAGCTGTTCCAGAGAGAAGAGTCACATTATACCAACCGTGAGGAACCTCTGGTGTAAGTGTGAGATGTGTGTCAGCTCACCAGATGTGGTATAATTGTGTATAGCTGTATCCACACCAGTATAACACTGTATATGTTGTAAGTAGATTTGCTTCTCTATAGTAATGCTGTTATTCGGTCACAAGATGTTGCTCTTGCCTAAGCATTGCTGAAAGACTGTGAGATGCTTGTAAAATGTTAGAGGTTGGACTACAATGTGACTGATGTGAAAAAGAGGAAGAGGAAGTGTTGTCATCTTAAGGGCGGTCTGCATCTAATGAGAACAGGGAGAGGATGTGCTGGAGAAGAATCCAACAGCATCCTCTCGTGGAAGCAACTCACCGAGACCAGAGCAGCGGCAGATTGAAGCTGAATTTGTCCGTGTGCAGAGCCTGTCCAAATGTGAGGAGATTTCTGCCAGGAATGCTGCAAAGATACAGAAAAGACCGAAACTTAAGAACACTAAGGCCCACTGCGCCGCCGCAGGGGGTATCCATGCACGCATACACTACGTTCTTGTGCTAAAAGACTTAAGGCTGAGATAGAGCCTGTAGTTAGTTAGGCATATTGACTGTTCAGGCCATGTTTATTGCCAAAACTTACAGATTCGATACCACGTTTCCTGCTTGTTTCATAACTAAGAATCCTAATCCACATCTAGGTGCTGACATGGCACGCAACGGACTCCAGACCAAACTTGGTCGCACTATGTGATGCATATAGCAGCCTGTGTATCCTATATGATGTACAGTATATAATCCAGTCCCAGTGTCTCTTATGAGACGTATTAACACCAGTCCCAGAGTATCCTATGTGATGTATATACAGCAATCTTGGTATGTCTTATGTGATGCATACAGTTCCAGCATCAGGACATTTTTGTGGCCGGATTTAGCATGCACTGCGTTCCTGTCCCATTGATTAAGGCCCCCTTTCCAGTGTCTACTATGTTATGTAGATACAGCAATCTTAATGTCTCCTATATGATTTATATATAGCAATTTTGGTGTCTCCCATGTGATGCATAAAGCAGTCTCAGTGTATCCTATGTGATGCGTGTACAGCAGTCTCGGTATATCCTATGAAATGTATATACAGCAGTCTGTGTCTCCTATGTGATATAAAAACAGCAGTATCAATGTCTTCTACTGTATGTTATGTATATACATCAATTCCAATATATTCTATGTGATGTATATACAGAAATTTAAATGTCTCCTATAAGATGTATATATAGCAATCTCTGTTTCGCTTACGTCATGTATACAGCAGCCTCGGTGTCTCCTATATGATGTATACAGCAGTCTCAGTGTATTCTAAGTCATGTATACTGAAATCTCAGTGTATCCTATGTGATGTATACCGCAATCTTGGTATATAACATGTGATTTATATATAGAAGATTCTTAATGTATCTTAGGTCATATGTTGTGAATTTGGATTCTGGGCTCCCCCGGTGGCTACTGGTGGAATTGAACTGGTGTCTTCATCTTCTCTGTTCACCTGTTCCCATCAAGATGTGGGAGTCGCTATATAACCTTGCTGCTCTGTTAGTTGCTTGCCGGTCAATGTTATCAGAAGCCTCTCTGTGCTTGTTCCTGCTCCTAGACAACTACTAGATAAGTTGGACTCTTGTCCATGTTTGTTTTTTGCATTTTGTTCCAGTTCACAGCTGTAGTTTCGTTACTGTGTCTGGAAAGCTCTTGTGAACGGGAATTGCCACTCTGGTGTTATGAGTTAATGCCAGAGTTTTAAAGTAATTTCTGGATGGTGTTTTTTGATAGGGTTTTCAGCTGACCATGAAAGTGTCCTTTCTGTCTTCTGCTATGTAGTAAGTGGACCTCAAATTTGCTAAACCTATTTTCATACTACGTTTGTTATTTCATCTCAACTCACCGCCAATACATGTGGGGGGCCTCTGTCTCCTTTCGGGGTATTTCTCTAGAGGTGAGCTAGGACTAATATTTTCCTCTGCTAGCTTTATTTAGTCCTCCGGCTGGGCTGGGCATCTAGAATCAACGTAGGCATGCTACCCGGCCACTGCTAGTTGTGCGTTAGGTTTAGTTCATGGTCAGCTCAGTTCCCATCTTCCAAGAGCTAGTTCCTATATATGCTTATGCTATGTTCTCTTGCCATTGAGATCATGACAGTTTGACCGGCCAACAAAGTGTTAATTGTTTGGGCTGAAGCAGGAGAAAAAGAAGTGTTGAAGGGAAATTTTTTTTTTTTTTTTTTTCCCCCTCAGAGTTTTGCTGCCTAGCCCTTAATTGCTGTCTAGCTGCTTCTTACCTCCTCTTAACCCTTGAATGGCTCTGTGTCCACCTGTTTGTAATGGATCTTCAGAGTGTAACTGCAGGTTTGAATAATCTCGCCACGAAGGTACAAAATTTGCAAGATTTTGTTTGTCATGCACCTGTATCTGAGCCGAGAATTCCTTTGCCGGAATTTTTCTCGGGGAATAGATCCGGGTTTCAGAATTTTCGAAATAATTGCAAATTATTTTTGTCTCTGAAATCTCGCTCTGCCGGAGACCCTGCACAGCAGGTCAGGATTGTGATTTCCTTGCTCCGGGGCGACCCTCAAGACTGGGCTTTTTCATTGACACCAGGAGATCCTGCGTTGCTCAATGTGGATGCGTTTTTTCTGGCCTTGGGGTTGCTTTATGACGAACCTCATTTGGAGCTTCAGGCAGAAAAAACTTTGATGTCCCTATCTCAGGGGCAAGATGAAGCGGAAATTTACTGCCAAAGATTCCGTAAATGGTCTGTGCTTACTCAGTGGAATGAGTGCGCCCTGGCGGCGACTTTCAGAGAGGGTCTCTCTGATGCCATTAAGGATGTTATGGTGGGGTTCCCTGTGCCTGCGGGTCTGAATGAGTCCATGACAATGGCTATTCAGATCGATAGGCGTTTGCGGGAGCGCAAACCAGTGCACCATCTGGCGGTGTCCACTGAGAAGTCGCCAGAGAGTATGCAGTGTGATAGAATTCTGTCCCGAAGCGAGCGGCAGAATTTTAGACGGAAAAATGGGTTGTGTTTCTATTGTGGTGATTCTACTCATGTTATATCAGCATGCTCTAAGCGCACTAAAAAGCTTGGTAAATCTGTTTCCATTTGCACCTTACCGTCTAAATTTATTCTATCTGTGACCCTGATTTGCTCTTTGTCATCTATTACCACGGACGCCTATGTCGACTCTGGCGCCGCTTTGAGTCTTATGGATTGGTCCTTTGCCAAACGCTGTGGGTATGATTTAGAGCCTTTGGAGACTTCTATTCCTCTGAAGGGGATTGACTCCACCCCATTGGCTAATAATAAACCACAATACTGGACACAAGTAACTATGCGTATTAATCCGGATCACCAGGAGATTATTCGCTTTCTGGTGCTGTATAATCTACATGATGATTTGGTGCTAGGATTGCCTTGGCTGCAATCTCACAACCCAGTCCTCGACTGGAGAGCTATGTCTGTGTTGAGCTGGGGATGTAAGGGGGCTCATGGGGATGTACCTGTGGTTTCCATTTCATCATCCATTCCCTCTGAAATTCCTGAGTTCCTGTCTGACTATCGTGACGTCTTTGAAGAATCCAAGCTTGGTTCGTTACCTCCGCACCGAGAGTGCGATTGTGCCATAGATTTAATCCCAGGTAGTAAATACCCAAAGGGTCGTTTATTTAATCTGTCTGTGCCTGAACATGCTGCTATGCGAGAATATATAAAGGAGTCCTTGGAAAAGGGACATATTCGTCCATCGTCATCTCCCTTAGGAGCCGGTTTTTTCTTTGTGTCAAAAAAAGACGGCTCTTTGAGACCATGTATTGATTATCGGCTTTTGAATAAAATCACTGTTAAATATCAATACCCATTGCCGTTGCTGACTGATTTGTTTGCTCGCATAAAGGGGGCCAAGTGGTTCTCTAAGATTGACCTTCGTGGGGCGTATAATTTGGTGCGAATCAGGCAGGGGGATGAGTGGAAAACCGCATTTAATACGCCCGAGGGCCACTTTGAGTATTTAGTGATGCCTTTTGGTCTTTCTAATGCTCCGTCAGTTTTCCAGTCCTTTATGCATGATATTTTTCGCGATTATTTGGATAAATTTATGATTGTGTATCTGGATGATATTCTGATTTTTTCGGATGACTGGGACTCTCATGTCCAGCAAGTCAGGAGGGTTTTTCAGGTTTTGCGGTCTAATTCTTTGTGTGTGAAGGGTTCTAAGTGTGTTTTTGGGGTACAGAGGATTTCCTTTTTGGGATATATTTTTTCCCCCTCTTCCATTGAAATGGATCCTGTCAAGGTTCAAGCTATTTGTGATTGGACGCAGCCCTCTTCTCTTAAGAGTCTTCAGAAATTTTTGGGCTTTGCTAACTTTTATCGTCGATTTATTGCTGGTTTTTCGGATATTGCTAAGCCATTGACCGATTTGACTAAGAAGGGTGCTGATGTTGCTGATTGGTCCCCTGATGCTGTGGAGGCCTTTCGGGAGCTTAAGCGCCGTTTTTCCTCTGCCCCTGTGTTGCGTCAGCCTGATGTTGCTCTACCTTTTCAGGTTGAGGTCGACGCTTCTGAGATCGGAGCTGGGGCAGTGTTGTCGCAGAAAAGTTCTGACTGCTCCGTGATGAGGCCTTGTGCCTTCTTTTCCCGTAAATTTTCGCCCGCTGAGCGGAATTATGATGTTGGGAATCGGGAGCTTTTGGCCATGAAGTGGGCTTTTGAGGAGTGGCGCCATTGGCTTGAGGGGGCCAGACATCAGGTGGTGGTATTGACTGACCACAAAAATTTGATTTATCTTGAGACCGCCAGGCGCCTGAATCCTAGACAGGCGCGCTGGTCATTATTTTTCTCTCGGTTTAATTTTGTGGTGTCATACCTACCGGGTTCTAAGAATGTTAAGGCGGATGCCCTTTCTAGGAGTTTTGAGCCTGACTCGCCTGGTAACTCTGAGCCCACAGGTATCCTTAAGGATGGAGTGGTATTGTCAGCCGTTTCTCCAGACCTGCGGCGGGCCTTGCAGGAGTTTCAGGCGGAGAGACCTGATCGTTGCCCACCTGATAAACTGTTTGTTCCTGATGATTGGACCAGTAGAGTCATCTCTGAGGTTCATTCTTCTGCGTTGGCAGGTCATCCTGGCATTTTTGGTACCAGGGATTTGGTGGCAAGGTCCTTCTGGTGGCCTTCCCTGTCACGAGATGTGCGAGGCTTTGTGCAGTCTTGTGACGTTTGTGCTCGGGCCAAGCCTTGTTGTTCTCGGGCTAGTGGATTATTGTTGCCCTTGCCTATTCCTAAGAGGCCTTGGACGCACATCTCGATGGATTTTATTTCAGATCTGCCTGTTTCTCAGAAGATGTCTGTCATCTGGGTGGTGTGTGACCGTTTTTCTAAGATGGTCCATTTGGTTCCTCTGCCCAAGTTACCTTCTTCTTCCGAGTTGGTTCCTCTGTTTTTTCAAAATGTTGTTCGTTTGCATGGTATTCCTGAGAATATCGTTTCTGACAGAGGGACCCAATTCGTGTCTAGATTTTGGCGGGCATTCTGTGCTAGGATGGGCATAGATTTATCTTTTTCGTCCGCTTTCCATCCTCAGACGAATGGCCAGACCGAGCGGATTAATCAGACCCTGGAGACATATCTGAGGTGTTTT
Organism: Ranitomeya variabilis; assembly: GCF_051348905.1. Taxonomy (NCBI): domain Eukaryota; kingdom Metazoa; phylum Chordata; class Amphibia; order Anura; family Dendrobatidae; genus Ranitomeya; species Ranitomeya variabilis. The sequence continues at coordinate 194,836,587 of NC_135238.1, forward strand.
GTGTCTGCTGACCAGGATGATTGGGTTGCTTTTTTGCCATTGGCGGAGTTCGCTCTCAATAATCGGGCCAGCTCTGCCACTTTGGTGTCCCCGTTTTTCTGTAATTCGGGGTTTCATCCTCGATTTTCCTCTGGTCAGGTGGAATCTTCGGATTGTCCTGGAGTGGATGCTGTGGTGGAGAGATTGCATCAGATCTGGGGGCAGGTGGTGGACAATTTGAGGTTGTCCCAGGAGAAGACTCAGCTTTTTGCCAACCGCCACCGTCGTGTTGGTCCTCGGCTTTCTGTTGGGGATTTGGTGTGGTTGTCTTCTCGTTTTGTCCCTATGAGGGTCTCTTCTCCTAAGTTTAAACCTCGGTTTATCGGCCCGTATAAGATATTGGAGATTCTTAACCCTGTTTCCTTCCGTTTGGACCTCCCTGCATCCTTTTCTATTCATAACGTTTTTCATCGGTCATTATTGCGCAGGTATGAGGTACCGGTTGTGCCTTCCGTTGAGCCTCCTGCTCCGGTGTTGGTTGAGGGTGAGTTGGAGTACGTTGTGGAGAAAATCTTGGACTCTCGTGTTTCCAGACGGAGACTCCAGTATCTGGTCAAGTGGAAGGGATACGGCCAGGAGGATAATTCTTGGGTGAATGCATCTGATGTTCATGCCTCCGATCTGGTTCGTGCCTTTCATAGGGCCCATCCTGATCGCCCTGGTGGTTCTGGTGAGGGTTCGGTGCCCCCTCCTTGAGGGGGGGGTACTGTTGTGAATTTGGATTCTGGGCTCCCCCGGTGGCTACTGGTGGAATTGAACTGGTGTCTTCATCTTCTCTGTTCACCTGTTCCCATCAAGATGTGGGAGTCGCTATATAACCTTGCTGCTCTGTTAGTTGCTTGCCGGTCAATGTTATCAGAAGCCTCTCTGTGCTTGTTCCTGCTCCTAGACAACTACTAGATAAGTTGGACTCTTGTCCATGTTTGTTTTTTGCATTTTGTTCCAGTTCACAGCTGTAGTTTCGTTACTGTGTCTGGAAAGCTCTTGTGAACGGGAATTGCCACTCTGGTGTTATGAGTTAATGCCAGAGTTTTAAAGTAATTTCTGGATGGTGTTTTTTGATAGGGTTTTCAGCTGACCATGAAAGTGTCCTTTCTGTCTTCTGCTATGTAGTAAGTGGACCTCAAATTTGCTAAACCTATTTTCATACTACGTTTGTTATTTCATCTCAACTCACCGCCAATACATGTGGGGGGCCTCTGTCTCCTTTCGGGGTATTTCTCTAGAGGTGAGCTAGGACTAATATTTTCCTCTGCTAGCTTTATTTAGTCCTCCGGCTGGGCTGGGCATCTAGAATCAACGTAGGCATGCTACCCGGCCACTGCTAGTTGTGCGTTAGGTTTAGTTCATGGTCAGCTCAGTTCCCATCTTCCAAGAGCTAGTTCCTATATATGCTTATGCTATGTTCTCTTGCCATTGAGATCATGACAGTCATAAATCAGTCTCGGTGTCTCCTTTGTGATGTATACAGCAGTTCTCCCACTTCTTGAATTCTATAAATGTAACGTGAACATGAGCATTAATGAATGTCCGACTGTGCGGAGACATGCAGTATAGTATGCACCTGATTTTGGAAAAATGTATATCTGCGAGTTCTTTGCAAAACATATCACAAAGAGTTGACTGTGCCCTCAGACCAACACAAACTTGGAAAAGCAGTTGCAAGTAGCTACATCATCAGTACCACCTAAAATCACAGCCGCACCAAAGAAAAGCAGTTCCATCCATCACATTAGGGGTAAATTAATTAAATGATTGACCAAATATAGCAGAATAATATTTAAGTTGCTAATTTTGGATGCCTGCAAATTATGGGTATAACTATCCAAATGGTCCTTTGCAGAAAAAAAGGTTCCCCACCCCTGAATTAGACGACTCAATCAGGGACCCCGGAAATGTTAGTATGGTGATAAAGTACACTAGTTTCCAGCCACTTTATATTGGCTTGTCAAATTAAAAATATTACTGTATATAGTATAAGCCGACCCTAGTATAAGTCGAGGCACCTACTTTTGCCACAGAAAACTGGGTAAGCTTATTGACTCAAGTATAAGCTGGGTATGCATTGCCCCGCTCATCCCTGTCCTGTTATGTGTGGCTCCCCCCTGTCCTGTTCTGGTATGTGGCTCTCCCTGTACTGTCCTGTCCTGCTATGCGTGGCTCCCCCTGTCCTGTCCTGGTACGTGGCTCCCCCGTCCTGTCCTGGTATGTGGCTTCCCTTGTCTTGTCCTGGTATGTGGCTCCCCGTCTGTCCTGGTATGTGGCTCCCCTCATCCTGTCCTGGTATGTGGCACCCCTGTTTTGTCCTGGTATGTGGCTCCCATTTTGTCCTGGTATGTGTGGCTTCCCCTGTCCTGTCCTGCTATGCGTGGCTCCCCCTATCCTGTCCTGGTATGTGGCTCCCCCGTCCTGTCCTGGTATGTGGCTTCCCTTGTCTTGTCCTGGTATGTGGCTCCCCGTCTGTCCTGGTATGTGGCTCCCCTCATCCTGTCCTGGTATGTGGCACCCCTGTTTTGTCCTGGTATGTGGCTCCCATTTTGTCCTGGTATGTGTGGATCCCCCTGTTGTATGCATGGCTCCCCCGGTTCCACATTGCTCAACTCCCCTGGTCCTGCATTGCTCAGCTCCCCCAGTCCCGCATTGCTCAGCTCCCCCGGTCCTGCATTGCTCAGCTCCTCCGGTCCCGTATTGCTCAGCTCCCTCAGTCCCGCATTGCTCAGCTCCCCCAATCCTGCATTGCTCGACTTCCCCTGTTCCGCATTGCTCGGCTCCCCCGGTCCCGCATTGCTCGGCTCCTCCATTCCCGCATTGCTCAGCTACCCCATCACTCGGCTACCCCTCTTCCCCTGGTTGTATGCATGGCTCACATTGTCCCCCATCATACTCACCCTCCTTGCGCCTGTATCTCCGTCCCTGCATCTCCGGTGTCATGGCACTGGCGTCTCTCCGCTGCTCAGCGGTCACATGGTACCGTTCATTAAGGTAATGAATATGCACTCCACGCCTATGGGAGTGGAGACACGTGCATATTCATTACCTTAATGAGTGGTACCACGTGACTGCTCAGCACAGGAGAGGCACCGGGACAACGGAGATGCAGGGACGGAGATGCAGCGACGGGGCAGGTATGATTTCTGCTCCCCCTCCCTCCACCAGCATTCTGGACAATTTATTCGTGTATAAGCCAAGGGGGGCATTTTCAGCACAAAAAAAATGGGGTTAAAACTCGGCTTATAGACGAGTATATACGGTACATTTTTAACATACAATGTACTAAGTCTTACAACAAAAATTAGATTTAAAAGTTTTAAAATTGTTATAACGCACCATAAGAACATGATTTGAAGTAGTGGAAAATAACAATGTACTGATAAAACTGGCCATCAAGGTAGCAAAGGTTACTAATGTAGAAAAGCAATTAAATAACACTGTCCTCTGTAAGAGAACACTGCTATAGATAACCACATAAATAACAAGTTCTCTACAAAAGGCCAATAATACTACACTTCCATAGCACTAATAAAATAATAAGGTTCAGTTTAGAGGTCACTAATATAACACCTTAATATGTATGGCCAATACACTGTACATTTCTAAAGCGGACGACCAAATGAAGTTTGTTTCTATGGCTACAAATCGCTATAATTAAAATTGACATTACTGATATAAAACATAATATTGTTCTAAAAAAAATATCGGGACGGAGTGCGGTGACTGCGTTATATGAACATTTTGCAATAAATCTATTATGATTTATTTGTCTTAATTGCAGCAGGTGGCATGAAAATGTCACATTTGGGAATTAGCCCTATAGTTAGTGGAAACCAGAAGCTACTTGCACATACAAATGATCAAAAGTGGCGCTTATCACTTGCCAATAACAAGCAGAGTGCCATCAGCAGACATCTGAGAGGTGATAAAATCTGCACTGAAAATGAGGACAGTTTTTTCGCTCATCACTTCTGTTGCACAACTCTGCACTTGTCTAATTAGGAGTCCAGTCTGAACAATGTGGCATTTTGCAATTTTGTATTCCCAGAAGACAAGTTAAGTATATGCTGGTCTTCAGAATGAGATATATATATATATATATATATATATATATATATATATATATATATATATACACACCGTATATACTCGAGTATAAGCCGAGGTTTTCAGCCCATTTTTTTAGGCTGAAAATACCCCTCTCAGCTTATACTCGAGTCATTGTCCCAGGGGGTTGGCGGGGGAGCAGCAGCTGTCCATCATACTCACCTGCTCCCAGCACGTCTATGCATGTCCCTGCTTCTTTGGCGCCCACAGAGCTCTTCCTGTGTTCAGCGGTCATGTGGTACCGCTCATTAAAGTAATGAATATGGACGCGACTCCTCTCCCATGGGGGTGGAGACGCATATTTATTACTTTAATGAGCAGTACCAGTGACCGCTGAACACAGTAACATGCAGCCGGCGCCATCGCATCGGAGAAGCAGGGACTGCGCCGGGAGGGTGAGTATAACGGGGAAGGTGAGCCATGCGATATTCACCTGTCCCCATTCCCCCACCGCACGCCACTCCGTCTTCCGCGTCCTCTGGCTGTGACGTTCAGGTCAGAGGGCACGATGACGTGTTTAGTGTGCACGCCGCCCTCTGCCTGAACAGTCAGTGTAGAGACCCGGAAGACGGAGCGGCGCACGGTGGTGAAACAGGGACAGGTGAATATCGCAAGTGCCGGTGTCCCCACCTGCTCAGGACAAGAGGTGAGTATATAATTTTTTTTTAATCGCAGCAGCAGCATATGGGGCAAATGTCTCTATGGAGCATCTTATGGGGCCATAATCAACCTTAATGCAGCATTTTATGGGGCAAATGTTTCTATGGAGCATCTTATGGGGCCATAATCAACCTTAATGCAGCATTATATGGGGCAAATGTTTCTATGGAGCATCTTATGGGGCCTAATCAACCTTAATGCAGCATTATATGGGACAAATGTTTCTATGGAGCATCTCATGGGGCCATAATCAACCGTAATGCAGCATTATATGGGGCAAATGTTTCTATGGAGCATCTTATGGGGCCACAATCAACCTTTGGGCTGCATTATATGGGGCATATTTTTGTATGAAGCATCTTATGGGGCCCATCATGAACTGTATGGAGCATTATATGGGTCTCCTGATTCAATATGGATATTCAGAAACACTTAACCTACTGATGTCTCAATAAATTTTACTTTTATTGGTATCTATTTTTATTATTGAAACTTACCAGTAGCTGCTGCATTTCCCACCCTAGGCTTATACTCGAGTTAAGTTTTCCCAGTATTTGTGTGGCAAAATTGGGGTCTTGGCTTATACTCAGGTCAGCTTATACATGAGTATATACGGGGTATATATATATATATATATATATATATATATATATATATATATATATATATACATATACATATATATATATATATATATATATATAGTTCAAAATCGGAACAGCATCTTATATTACCAAATTGTAGTGCAGCGTCTTCCCAACCACTGTTGAAATGGTCTTTGGTAATAGATGAAAAAAAGAAAGACAGCACAAAAAAATAGAAAAAAGGGGCTTTAATGCCTGTGTTCCTTATGGTATGTCGGTGAGACAACATGTGATTTTAAAACACGGATCAACCAACACCGACATACCATAAGGAAAAAACATATGGATCTGCCAGTATCCAAACATTTTGTTGAAAAATCACATACAGAAAAACAACTGCGTTTTCGCATCATAGATATAATTCCTGTACAGAGGAGAGGGGGTGATCGTGTTCGATTACTCAAAAAAAGAGAATTGGAGTGGATCATGAAATTAAATACACTAAAACCATATGGTCTTAATGTAGATTTCAAGATTAATCAGATTTTATAAAAGAATAGTTATAAGTTCAGCTATATCCTCATTGATATGACAATCCTCCCGTAAAATCTTACATGGATTTTAACTTCTTTTTCTCTTTTTTTTTTTTTTTTTTTCTCTTTTCAGATGTCCCAGTTTGTGAAATTAATATTTTTTTGCAATTTATGATGTTGATTAATAGAACTTGATATACTGTGTGAAGAGATGCATTAAATAATATTTGAGATTACACTCATCGTTCGTTGTTTATTATATTTAAAAAAACTGTGGGCGTATACAATTGGTTTCTTGGTGTGTATGCAGGATGTGATTGACATATGGGGGGATTTCCGCCTCCTATGTGTCTCTCTTTCCCTGTCTTGGTTTCTGACCCCTCATTTACCCATGGGGAGTTTTTGGGACTTTAACACACCATACATAGAGCTTATGCCTGAACCAATTATGTCCACTATAAATACTATGAAATAAATGAGTATAACCCTCCATTCATGGCTTTATAGCGATATTTGTCCTTTAATAAGTGACAAAAAAACTCAATAATTTTTTAGTTTGTTATACTATGCACTCTCTCCTACATATTGCTATTGCTTATATTATAATGCTGCACAGATACAAGGTGTCAGATTTTTTATTTATTTTATTTTTTTCTGCCTGCCTGAAGTCTGTATGGCCATATACCTTTTCCAAGATGGCGCTTATGACTTCAAAGTACTATTGCACAGGTGCGGACCATAATGCTCTAGGTCCAGACGGCAGCTGCCATAGACATGTGCAGTTACAACAGGAGGACGCCGGAATCTCCAGCACCTGCTGTATTATCTTTGTAAGTGCGCGTTTTTTCTGTTTTCACAAACATGGGACACCTGAGGATATTAAATTGCTTATTAATATATTTTTAAAGTTTACCACTGTGCACTATATGGCACTTTTTTATATATAATGTATATGGTACAGATTTATCACAGTGGCACTGTTGCACTTTTTTGGTCAGATGACTATTGCTGATCTGATGTCCAAAATAACTTAATACGTTTAATTGTATACAATGAATGTTTTTTATATATACCCACCTTGCCTGTACAAACACTGCTTGAAAAAGGATAAAGATATCCGAAACGTCGCCACGCCGTTCAGGCATTAAAGCCCCTTTTTTCTGTTTTTTTGTGCTGTCTTTCTTTTTTTCATCTATATATATATATATATATATATATATATATATATCTAATATATAAAGCTGAATGTGTGTGTGTGTGTATGTATGTATGTATGTATGTATGTCCGGGATTGGCATCTGAACCGTAGCAGCTACAGCCACAAAATTTTGCACAGTCACACGTCTGGACCCCGAGAGCGTCATAGGCTATGTTGTGAGGTGAAATTTTAACCCCGCGCTTTCCAATTCACCAAACAATTTTGCCCCTATCTACATAATGGGGAAAAAGTGAAAGGAAAAGTGTTGGAGGCGTCGCAGCTACAGGCACAAAATTTTGCACAGTCACACGTCTGGACCCTGAGAGCGTCAAAGCTATATTGTGAGGTGAAATTTTAACCCCGCGCTTTCCAAGTCACCAAACAATTTTGCCCCTATCTACATAATGGGGAAAAAATGAAAGGAAAAGTGTTGGAGGCAAATTAACAGCTGCCAGATGTGAACAAGGGGGACTTAAAGAATGACAGCGATGGCACCAAAGAGTATATACTGTACAGTTGCTAAGGTGGGGCCCCAACATGGGATAATCACACCACCACGGGGATATGAACACACACACAAAATGCGCCACACACTACCACGTGCTCGAACACATATACCACCCTCAGTGCACATTTCACCACACATACACCAACCTCGCCACATAAAAGTAGAAACACAAAAGTCGCCGCTCAAAACTCGCCACGCGCAAAACTCTCCACATGCAAAACTCGCCACACGTGCAAAACTCGCCACACGCAAAACTTGCACACGCAGAAAAATTGCCACACGCAGAAAAATTGCCACATGCACAAAAGTTGCAACACATGCAAAAGTTGCCTCACACAAAACTTGCACATACTCAAAAGGCACCACACATAAAACTCGCCACGCGCAAAACTCGCCATGCGCAAAACTTGCTGCACACAACTTGCTACACTAACCTGTCACATGCAACTCGACACACAAAAAGTTGCTACACGCATGTCGCCACACAAAACTCATCTCACAAAAGTCCCTACATGCATGTCGCCACACGCAACTCAACACACACAACTTGACACACGAAACTCGCCCTAAAACACACACAAGTCTGGTATCCTTCAAAAATAAAAATCTGATTAATAAGCAGACAAACTACAAGAGCAACAAATGTACCATATAGGAATCCGGCAGCTGTCAGTCACATGACCAGTCTATTATGTGTATGTGTGAGCTAATATATACTGCCAGGGGGTGGGCTTACTGTTGGCTGGGGATTTATCAGGCTGCCATTTTAGCTTACAAATACTGAGGTAAAAATACTGACCAAATAACGTGTGAACGAGGGCTAATACAGGAGGAGATGGCATACAGCTATATACTATATACAGGAGATGACACACAGGTATATACTATTTACAGGGGAGATGACACACAGGTATATACTATATACAGGAGGAGATGACACACAGATATATACTATATACAGGAGAGATGACACACAGGTATATACTATATAGAGGAGGAGATGACATACAGGTACATACTACATACAGGAGGAGATGACATACAGGTATATACTATATACAGGAGGAGATGACACACAGGTATATACTATATACAGGAGCAGATTACCTACAGGTATATAGTATATACAGGAGGAGATGACACAGGTATATGCTATGTATAGGAGGAGATGACATACAGGTATATACTATATACAGGAGATGACACACAGATATATACTATATATAGGTGAGATGACACACAGGTATATACTATATACAGGAGATTACATACAGGTATATCTAATATATAAAGCTGAATGTGTGTATGTATGTATGTGTGTATGTCCGGGATTGGCATCTGTACCGTCGCAGCTACAGCCACAAAATTTTGCACAGTCACACGTCTGGACCCCGAGAGCGTCATAGGCTATGTTGTGAGGTGAAATTTTAACCCCGCGCGTTCCAATTCACCAAACAATTTTGCTCCTATCTACATAATGGGGAAAAAGTGAAGGGAAAAGTGTTGGAGGAAAATTGACAGCTGCCAGATGTGAACAATGAGGACTTAAAGAATGAGAGCGATGGCGACAAAGAGTATATACCGTACAGTTGCTAAGGTGGGGCCCCGACATGGGATACTCACCACACACGGGGATATGAACACAAACACAAAATGCGCCACACACTACCACGTGCTTGAACACATATACCACCCTCAGCACACATTTCACCACACACACACACCAACCTCGCCACATAAAAGTCGAAACACAAAAGTCACCACTCAAAACTCGCTACATGCAAAACTCGCCATATGCAAAACTAGGCTCACGCAAAACTCGCCACACGTGCAAAACTCACCTCATGGAAAACTCACCTCATGCAAAACTTGCACACACAGAAAAATTGCCACATGTACAAAAGTTGCACCACATGCAAAAGTTGCCTCACACAAAACTTGCACATACTCAAAATGCACCACACATAAAACTCGCCACGCGCAAAACTCGCCATGCACAAATCTTGCTGCACACAACTTGCTACACTAACCTGTCACATGCAACTCAACACACAAAATGTTGCTACACGCATGTCGCCACACAAAACTCATCTCACAAAAGTCGCTACATGCATGTCGCCACACGCAACTCAACACACACAACTTGACACATAAAACTCGCCCTAAAACACACACAAGTCTGGTATTGTCCTTCAAAAATAAAAATCTGATTAATAAGCAAACTACAAGAGCAACAAATGTACCATATAGGAAATACGGCAGCTGTCAGTCACATGACCTGTCTATTATGTGTATGTGTGAGCTAATATATACTGCCAGGGGGGAGGGCTTCCTGTTGGCTGGGGATTTATCAGGCTGCCAATAGCAACCAATCACAGCTCAGCTTCTATTTTGCTACAGTTAATTAACCTGAGCTCTGATTGGTTAATATAGGCAACAAAGACATTCTCAGTATAACAAAGCTAATATATGTTGTGAAATGCTTCTATTTGCTTAGTTTTTGCCTTTTAATAATTACATTTCTATCTATTTGTTTTGTGGTTTTTGTGTGCAGAATAAATTTTTGTTAACACATTCTATTTTGCTAACAGCAGTCATTAACCCGGGCGAAGCCGGGTAGTACAGCTAGTATATATATATATATATATATATATATATATATATATATTGCAAATTGCAAGTCTTTGACCAGCTTAAAAACTCAACTTAATGTTAAGGCCCCGTCTCACTAAGCGATTTACCAACGATCACGACCAGCGATATGACCTGGCCGTGATCGTTGGTAAGTCGTTGTGTGGTCGCTGGGGAGCTGTCACACAGACAGCTCTCTCCAGCGACCAACGATCAGGGGAACGACTTCGGCATCGTTGAAACTGTCTTCAACGATGCCGAAGTCCCCCTGCAGCACCCGGGTAACCAGGGTAAACATCGGGTTACTAAGCGCAGGGCCGCGCTTAGTAACCCGATGTTTACCCTGGTTACCAAAAAAAACAAACACTACATACTCGCCTTTCGGTGTCCAGGTCCCTTGCCGTCTGCTTCCTGCTCTGACTGAGCTGCCGTACACTGAGAGCAGAGCGCAGCGGTGACGTCACTGCTGTGCTCTCACTTCTCACTGTACGGCCGGGAGTCAGTGAGAGCAGGAAGCGGACGGCAAGGGACCTGGACACCGAAAGGCGAGTATGTACTGTTTGTTTTTTTTGGTAACCAGGGTAAACATCGGGTTACTAAGCGCGGCCCTGCGCTTAGTAACCCGATGTTTACCCTGGTTACCAGTGAAGACATCGCTGGATCGGTGTCACACACACCGATTCAGCGATGTCAGCGGGGCCTCAACGACCAAAAAAAGGTCCAGGCCATTCCGACACGACCAGCGATCTCGCAGCAGGGGCCTGATCGCTGGTACGTGTCACACATAGCGAGATCGCTATGGAGGTCGCTGTTGCGTCACAAAACTTGTGACTCAGCAGCGATCTCGCTAGCGATCTCGCTATGTGAGACGGGGCCTTAAGGCATTAACTGTGTGCGTCTTCTCTTCTCGCCTCTTTACATAGTCCACCATATTCATGAGCTCTGTATAATCCCAACCCCACTACTGATTGTCTACACAGAAAGCTGCCAATTAGTGGTGTTCATGTTTAGAGATATTTTAGGTCTATAGTAGATAAAACAGTGGTCTCTGCCCCAATATCTGCTCTCAGCTAGGATAGCAAAAACCTGATGAAAGATTCCCTTTAAAAGAAATATTATTAAAGCATATGATACAAAGTAAAAAAAAACCTGAATATATAGTAATTATTTTCAATCGTTGCCCACAAAATCCTTCTTCACTTACTGGCCCAAAGTGTGATATTTATACATTGGGGAAAATAAGTATTTGATACACTGATCATTTTGCACATTTTCCCACCTACAAAGAATGGAGAGGTCAGTAATTTTTATAGTAGGTACACTTTACCTGTGAGAGACAGAAGCTAAAAATGAAAACCAAAAAATCACATTGTTTGATTTTTACATAATTAATTTGCATTTTATTGAATGAAATAAGTATTTGATATACTATAAAAACAGAACTTAATATTTGGAACAGAAACTTTTGCTTGCAATTACAGAGTTCAGATGTTTCCTGTAGTTCTTGACTAAGTTTGCACACACTGCAGCAGGGATTTTGGCCCACTCCTCCATACAGATCTTTTGTAGGTCTTTCAGGTTTCAGGGCTGTCACTGGGCAACATTGAGTTTTAGTCACGACCCATCTTCAATGCTCTTACTAAGGGAAGGAGTTTGCTGACCACATCCATCCTCCCTTCAGTCCGATGCAGTCGTTCTGTTCCTTTGCAGAAAATCACCCACAAAGTATGATGTATACCCCACCATGCTTCATGGTTAAGACGGTGTTCTTGGGGTTGTATTCATCCTTCTTCTTCCTCCAAACACGGTGAGTGGAGTTGCTACCAAAAAGTTCTACTGTATTTTGGTATCATCTGACCACATGAGCTTCTCCCATGCCTCCTCTGGATCATCCAGATGTTCACTGACAAACTTCAAATGGGCCTAGACATGTGCTAGTATGAGCCGGGGGACTTTGCGTGCCCTGCAGGATTTTAATCCATGATGGCACAGTGCATTACTAACGATAATGTTTAAGACTGTGGTCCCAGCTCTCTTTAGGTAATTGACCAGGTCCTCCCATAAAATTCTGGGCTGATTCCTGACCTTTCTCAGAATCATCCTTACCCCACAAGGTGTGATCTTGCATGGAACCACAGACCGAGGAAGATTGACAGTCACTTGTGTTTCTTCTATTTTCTAATTGTGCCAACAGTTGTTGCCTTCTCACCAAGCTGCTTGCCTATTGTCCTGTAGCCCATCCCAGCCTTGTGCAGGTCTGCAATTTTGTCCCTGGTGTCCTTAAACAGCTCTTTGGTCTTGGTCTTCATGGAGAGGATGGAGTGTGATTGTGCGGACAGGTGTCTTTTATACAGGTAACGAGTTCAAACACATGCAATTAATGCAGGTCATGAGTGCAGAGTAGAAGGGCTTCTTAAAGCAAAACAAAGAGGTCTGTGAGAACCAGAATTCTTGCCGATTGGTAGGTGATCAAATACTTATTTCATGCAATAAAATGCAAATTAATTATGTAAAAAATTATACAATGTGTTTTTCTGGAATTTTTTTTTAGATTCTGTAGGTGGGAAAATTTGCAAAATCGGCAATGTATCAATTACTTATATTCCACACAGTATCTCTCTGCCTTTGGGCTCATTTAAGCATTGGGATCTGGTTGATCTGCGGCATTAGGTGTCATTCATGTACAAGTTCTATCTGTGTTTTCATTCATAGAAATCATGCTCATTAGAATTTATTGAGCTGTTCACATGTCCATTTTTTGTGCAGAAAGCAAGTAGTCTGCACAAAAGTATAATGACATTTCTGATTTTGATCAAACTACAAGTCACAGATCAAACTTGCAAATGGAAGTCTAGGAGTCTAAATCCTCAATCACACGTCAGTTTTCCGAGAATGAGTTCTATCTGTGTTTTTTGTAAAAATAACTAGGACCTATTATAATCTATGGAGCTGAACTCATGACTATGAGTATTTTTGAGAAACGAGTGGTCCAAACAAAATTACAGAGATGAGTCTGATTTTGATCCAATTCTCAGGTCAAAATCTCTGATGCAAGACTATGAGTCTGTGAAAAAAAAACAAATGTAAAGAGCTTGGATGCCATTCCTGTGCTGTCCATTTATCATGCACTGTGAAAAATCACTAACGTCTGAATGAGCCTTAATTGCATATCACTCTATTATATCGAGAGTCAAAAGGAGCGTAAACATACATATACAGTAAATTGTTATACAACCCCTGGCAAAAATTATGGAATCACCGGCCTTGGAGGATGAAATTCAGTTGTTTAATTTTGTAGAAAAAAAGCAGATCACAGACATGGCACAAAACTAAAGTCATTTCAAATGGCAACTTTCTGGCTTTAAGAAACACTAAAAGAAATCAAGAACAAAAAATGTGGTAGTCAGTAATGGTTACTTTTTTTAACCAAGCATAGGGGAAACATTATGGAATCACTCAATTCTGAGGACAAAATTATGGAATCATGAAAAACAAACAAACAAAAAAACACTCCAACACATCACTAGTATTTTGTTGCACCACCTCTGGCTTTTATAACAGCTTTCAGTCTCTGAGGCATGGACTTAATGAGTGTCAAACCATGCTCTTCATCAATCTGGCTCCAACTTTCTCTGACTGCTGTTCCCAGATCAGCTTTGCAGGTTGGAGCCTTGTCATGGACCATTTTCTTCAACTTCCACCAAAGATTTTCAATTGGATTGAGATCCGGACTATTTGCAGGCCATGACATTGACCTTCTGTGTCTTTTTTCAAGGAATGATTGCACAGTTTTTGCTCTATGGCAGGATGCATTATCATCTTGAAAAATGATTTCATCATCCCCAAACATCCTTTCAATTGATGGGATAAGAAAAGTGTCCAAAATATCAACATAAACTTGTGCATTTATTGAAGATGTAATGACAGCCATCTTTCCAATGTCTTTACCTGACATGCAGCCCCATATCATCAATGACTGTGGAAATTTGCATGTTCTCTTCAGGCATTCATCTTTATAAATCTCATTTGAATGGCACCAAATAAAAGTTCCAGCATCATCACCTTGCCCAATGCAGATTCGTGATTCATTACTGAATGACTTTCATCCAGTCATCCACAGTCCACGATTGCTTTTCCTTAGCCGATTGTAACCTTGTTTTTTTCTGTTTAGGTGTTAGTGATGGCTTTTCGTTTAGCTTTTCGTATGTAAATCCCATTTCCTTTAGGCGGTTTCTTAAGGTACCTTCACACTAAGCGACGCTGCAGAGATACAGACAACGATGCCGATCGCTGCAGCGTCGCTGTTTAGTCGTTGTGTGGTCGCTGGAGAGCTGTCACACAGACGGCTCTCCAGCGACCAACGATGCCGAAGTCCCCGGGTAACCAGGGTAAACATCGGGTTACTAAGCGCAGGGCCGCGCTTAGTAACCCGATGTTTACCCTGGTTACCATTGTAAATGTAAAAAAAAAAAACACATACTCACATTCCGGTGCCCGGCGTCCGCTTCCCTGCACTCCTCCTGCATCCTGTGTCAGCGCCGAACATCTCCGGCATCTCCCACAGAGCAGAGCGGTGATGTCACCGCTCTGCTTTACGGCTGGCACTTACACAGGATGCAGGAGGAGTGCAGGGAAGCGGACGCCGGGCACCGGAATGTGAGTATGTGTTTTTTTTTTTTTTACATTTACAATGGTAACCAGGGTAAACATTGGGTTACTAAGCGCGGCCCTGCGCTTAGTAACCCGATGTTTACCCTGGTTACCAGTGAAGACATCGCTGAATCGGTGTCACACACACCGATTCGGCGATGTCAGCGGGAGATCCAGCGACAAAATAAAGTTCTGGACTTTCAGCAACGACCAGCGATCTCACAGCGGGATCCAGATCGCTGCTGCCTGTCAAACACAACGATATCGCTATCCAGGATGCTGCAAAGTCACAGATCGCTATCGTTATCGTTGTAAAGTCGCTTAGTGTGAAGGTACCTTTACAGTTCGGTCACAGACGTTGACTCCAGTTTCCACCCATTCATTCCTCATTTGTTTTGTTGTGCATTTCCTGTTTTGGAGACATATTGCTTTAAGTTTCCGGTCTTGTCGCTTTAGGTACCTTCACACTAACCGATTTTTGCAGCGATAACGAAAGCGATCCATGACGTTGCAGCGTCCTGGATAGCGATATCGTTGTGTTTGACACGCAGCAGCGATCAGGATCCTGCTGTGATATCGCTGGTCATTGCTGAAAGTTCAGAACTTTATTTGGTCATCAGATCGGCGTGTATCGTCGTGTTTGACAGCCAAAGCAACGATGCCAGCGATGTTTTACCGTGGTAACCAGGGTAAACATCGGGTTACTAAGCGCAGGGCCGCGCTTAGTAACCCGATGTTTACCCTGGTTACCAGCGTAAATGTAAAAAAAAACAAATAGTACATACTCACCTTCTGCTGTCTGTCACACGTCCCTCGCCGTCTCCTTCCCGCACTGACTGTGATCGCCGGCAGTACAGAGCACAGCGGTGACATCACCGCTGTGCTCTGCTTTCACTTTACGGCCAGCGCTCACAGTCAGTGCGGGAAGGAGACGGCGAGGGACGTGTGACAGACATCAGAGGGTGAGTATGTACTGTTTGTTTTTTACATTTACGCTGGTAACCAGGGTAAACATCGGGTTACTAAGCACGGCCCTGCGCTTAGTAACCCAATGTTTACCCTGGTTACCAGGGGACTTCGGCATCGTTGGTCGCTGGAGAGCCGTCTGTGTGACAGCTCTCCAGCGACCACACAGCGACTAAACAGCGACGCTGCAGCGATCGGCATCGTTGTCTGTATCGCTGCAGCGTCGCTTAGTGTGAAGGTACCTTTTGATATCATCCTTGGTCTACCAGTATGTTTGCCTTTAACAACCTTCCCATGTTGTTTGTATTTGGTCCAGATTTTAGACACAGCTGACTGCGAACAACCAACATCTTTTGCAACATTGTGTGATGATTTACCCTCTTTTAAGAGTTTGATAATCCTCTCCTTTGTTTCAATTGACATCTCTCGTGTTGGAGCCATGATTCATGTCAGTCCACTTTTTGCAACATCTCTCCAAGGTGTGATTACTCCTTTTTAGATGCAGACTAATGAGCAGATCTAATTTGATGCAGGTGTTATTTTTGGGTATGAAAATTTACAGGGTGATTTCATAATTATTTCCTCAGAATTGAGTGATTCCATAATTTTTCTCCTATGCTTGGTTAAAAAAGTAACCATTTCTGACTAACACATTTTTTGCTCTTGATTTTTTTTAGTGTCTCTTAAAGCCAGAAAGTTGCCATTTGAAATGACTTTAGTTTTGTGCCATGTCTCTGATCTGCGTTTTTTCTACAAAATTAAACAACTGAATTTCATCCTCCAAGGCCGGTGATTCCATAATTTTTGCCAGGGGTTGTATCATTGCATGTGCAAAAAAATTCATCAGTTCAACATTTTTTATTATTATTTCTAAATTATTTTTTTTTTGCAATGTTGAAAATGTATGAAACATCTTTGCTTTGTAAGCTCCATCATTTCTAATATTTTTGCACATTCTTCTCTTCTAAAAATAAGGACATGATTTTGGTCGGAAAATAAAATGACAGAACCAAATAAATCATCTGCTCTCAGTGGAATTATGCACTTTAAATTATGTATAACAGTTGTCTGTTTCCACATACGTTCTCTTTAGCACCTGCAAACAACAACGTGAATTTTACATGTGTAAGCACATTATATATTAACATATACAAAAATAGAGTCCTATTACAGAAATGCTGCCTAAGTAACAATTCTTCTCCGTCCATCTGTTGTTTTGACCAGAACCTTATTGTTATCAGACTCTAAAGACAAGAGTCAGGCATTAATACGAAAAAAATGATTTTTTTATTCTGCTCATTAGTCAATGGCAATACTACTCTGCTCAGATTTCCTGAAATATACCGGTAGTTTTTATTTACATCTGCAGATGTTTATGGAATATGTGCAGAGTAAATTTTAGGTTATGTCCACATGATGTCTTTTTAAAGCGGGTGCGATTGCTGTTAATATGTTCAGCCCTTTGAGCTTCTTTTATCTGCTTCACGTTTCCAAAAACGCCAAGCACATGCCTTGCCTTAGCTCCTGAATCCATCCTCAGCCTGTGCCCTTCCCCCACCCAAGGAAGAGGGGAGTAGTAGTATACTGTAATACACCAACCAGACTAACAAGGTAACACGAACAGTGGTAATGCAAAATGCCAGACATACTAATATATACGCACATATAACAGAGAAATGCATCGGGAAGTGGAAGTTGGGGTTAAATTAAAAAGGAGAAGAAAGGGTATTATCACACACTCAAAACCTAGCAACAGTCACAGATAAATCCACCAAACGCCTTCTCCTATTACAACCAACAACACTTCCAGCCATGCAGCATAAGCTAACTCTGACAATGAGTGCTAGCCAGGGTCCAGATTATATAGGAGATGTGAATGGCTAACAGTGCACAGCTAAGAGCTTAAAGGCTCCAGGAGCTCTCAACAGAGCAGACTAACCCCTGCACTGCCCAAAGAAATTTACGCCGTTTAATAAAACGTTGAAGTGCTTCTAATCAGTGGAGGAATAGGAGAAATCAGACGCTGTGGTCTACTGGCTCCTCTCTGATGCAGTAAACATGTGACAGGAGCATAGGAAGAAACCAATTCGGCGGTATGGCCTGCAGCGAGGAGAACTCACACGGTAAGTGGGGCGGCGCTGAGGGTACACACTAGCTGCTGCCTTGACACTCAGAGAGGGTTTCTGGCTTTCCAACACTTTTCAGTTCCAAGACACATCCAGTCTGGTGCACATTATCTGTGCATTCATAAGCTAACACATTTGCCCCTACTACATCCAGCAGATTGACTCTTCAGTCACTCCATTCAGAGAGAGAATCTGGCACATCTCTCTCAGCTACAGCTCACATCTTCGCTGGTCCCACAATAAATCTACTTTCTGTTTACTAGAGACACCATGCAGGTGATTCTAATCAAACACTTGATTTAACCATGTCCTTTCCAGCTATGCTACATATTCCTCCCCTCTGCTGAAAGCCGAGGGCTGGACACCATCTGCCAACCCACAGTTCCAAAAGGAGGTCACGCTACCAAAAGTGATTATTGGCTCACAGCTCCTGGGGAACACCATTCACACATTTCGCACAGGGCTCTACTGTCTACAGCTTACACACAGAGCTTTGCTATCTACAAACTACATACAATGCTCTGCCACCTACAGACTATGCAATGCTATATCACCTACATCACACACAGGCTCTGCTATCTGCTCATCCCACACACAGGCTGTGTCGCCTGCACATTACAATACTGTTCTGCAGACACAGCCTCACACACAGCATACACTGCACTATCAATGCCGGCACATCATAAGGGTACAAACTCATTGCACACAGTTCTACACACACCGAACATCATGTGACCTTGTCACCGCACATAATCTTTACATCACCACACATCATGTGACCTTGTCACCACAGGTGACTCCAGGTGGCATAGTGGACTACTGGGTGCTACCACTTCAGCCCACAAGTTCCGTAGCATACAAGTCCTTAACCACTCCCACTTCATGGGACTCAGAACCACAGTCTTTGCGTGTTGACCTATGCCATGGGATACTTCTTGGCATTACCATTGATACACCTTACCCCCGCCCCAGGGACAAGTACATGCAGAAGTGCGGCCCTTTGTAGGGTCATCAAACTCCCTGAGTCCCATCACCTGGCACTCCTGAGGCCCCCACCAGAATGTGGAACAGAACTGCAGGCATGGTAGTTGAATTAGGCGTTGCTCCGGCCAATGCTGCAGTTCACCAGCTACCGCCAATGTGGACCCTGGATCTCCTAGTCACAACTCCACTTATAGCGAGGGGTCCCAGCTCTCAACGCTCCTCCAAGCTGCACCAGCGACACCATGCCACTTTACGGCAGGACAGCACCTTTATGCTTTCACACCGCTTCTGCAATGCTGTAGCTGCCTTTATCAAGGACACCCAATCCTTAAAATGCAATTGCCTGTGGTCTCTGGGACTTCACACATGCATTTCTTCTACCAATCTACTACTTACAGAAACCATGCAGGTGCTTCTAATCAAACACTGCAGAGCTTGTCCTTTCAAGCTATTCTACAAGATTAAAAATCCCTTTTGAAAATGTTCTCACTTTTAAGGGTGCACAGGTATAAAATAACAGTGATGGACTCACCTTTCTTGTCCCAGAGATGTATCTCCAGCTGTGCTCTGGTCTGTGCTGATCAGCTGCAGTGGTGATGCAACCAATCACTGGATTCAGCAGCTCTGCTGATGTAGATGGCAGAAGCCACTGAGCTCAGTGATTGGCAGCAGAGGAGATATGGACTACAGAAATTACATAATTGCTGTAGCTAATCAAGAAAACTGTTGCAGCCACTCAACAAGGATCAGCAGCAGAAAAGCAGTGCTGGAGCCAAGAAGGACAAGTACATCAGTCTTTGCTATTTTACACTTGTGCTCACCTATGGGCCAAAAATATGAAAAAGGATAACCCCTTTAACTCTGCACATGCAAACACTGCAGTGAAAATCTGAGCAATAACACTTTTTAAATAATCCTCCTATTCAATGACAACTAAAATAAGTAACATAACTAGAAAAACAGGAAATCATAATCAAACCTGTAATGCTATGTGCACACAACATCTTTATCAAGCAGATTCTTCTAAGAATCTGTAAAATGCTTCAAAGTGCCCCAAAAAATGAACATAATGCGCAGCAATGTAAAAAATGACACTGCTGTGCACAGATTTTGTCTTATGTCACGTCTTTAAACAGCTTCAGGATAACCCTGAAGTGGTTAAAAGAAGTGACATGCTCATTCTTCTCCTTGTGAGTGGAAATCATCCACTTTCCATACTTCACAGTAGAGCGTAAAGGACGCTGGTGGTGGAGCCACATCAAGAACATTGGCTAAACCGCTGAGTAAAGCTACTTCAGGAAAATGACCACCTGCGTTTTCCTAAAGATGTTTCTCTTGGTAAACTTGATGGCTGTGCCAATATCTAGCAGACTTTATGTACACAAAGCCTTTTTGTTTGTGAACAGACTGAGTTTTGGATCGGCTGAGGGTTTCCTGACCAGATCTCAACAGCCTAATGGGCAAATAAAAAGCTGTTGAGTTTGAGTCAGGAGACCAGCGGCTGGTCAGGAAATTACGGTCCACACACAGCTGTGAAATGTGGACATGCGAATGTAGCCTTAGGGTATGTTTCCACGTTCAGGAAACGCTGCGTTTTTGACGCTGCGTTTTTCCGCAGCGTCAAAAACGCAGCGTCCAGATGTTACAGCATAGTGGATGGGATTTCATGAAATCCAGACTCCACTATGCGTTAAAAAACGCATGCGTTTTTGCCGCGAAAACGCATGCGTGGTGCGTTTTTTTGAAACGCAGCATGTTGCTACTATGAGCAAAACACGCAGGTACACCGCAGGTGACCTGCCAGTGACCTCAGGTGCAGTTTTGGTCAGGATTTTACCTGCATAAAATCCTGCCTAAAGCCTGAAGCAAAACTGAACGTGGAAACATACCCTAAGGGTATGTGTCCACGTTCAGGAAATGCTGAGTTTTTTACGCAGCGTTGAGCAGCATGCATAAAAAAACGCAGCATCCAGATGTTACAGCATAGTGGAGGGGATTTCATGAAATCCTGTCTCCACTATGCAGTAAAAGACGCATGCGGCACACCCAAGAAAACTGACATGCGGCGCGTCTTTTAAGAACGCAGTATGTCCTTACATAGCAGAAAAAACTCAAGGACAACGCAGGTGACCTGCCAGTGACCTCAGGTGCAGATTTGGTCAGGATTTTACCTGCATAAAATCCTGACCAAATTCTGAAGCAATCCTGAACGTGGACACATATTCTTACTCAGCATAAGGGTCCCTTTCCACTTGCGAGGAAAACGGATGCGTGCAATCCGATTAAAAATCGGATTGCACTCTGACCAATGTTATTTAATAGGTGGCTTTTCATTTGCGATTTTTTTCTCAGCCGAAATCGGACTGAGAAAAATCTGGATCGGCTGAGAAAAAAATTGCAGCATGCTGCGTATTGCTGCGATTCTCGGACGAGACTCGCCAATGCAAGTCAATGGGTGCGAGAAAAAAATCGCACAGCACTCGCACCATGCGAGTTCTGTCCGATTATTACGCACCAGTGTCCTTTGAAAAGCCGGTAATTCAGCGCGGTGTACAGTAAAATCACACTGACAGGTTAGAATAGAGTAGATATATACACATAGAATAGGTATATATACATATATATGTCAGTGAGACACCTATATATGTATATTTATATTTAATGCAGCGCTAGATAGCATAAAAGCCCCTAATTCAATTGCCGGCTTTTTCCTTCTCCTTCACAAACCCGACATGATATGAGACATGGTTTACATACAGTAAACCATCTCATATCCCTTTTTTTTATTACATATTCCTCTTCACTAATGTAACAAGTGTCTGTGTGCACAATTTGGGGGCTCTAGCTGTTAAATTAAAGGGTTAAATTGCGGAAAAAATTGGCGTGGGCTCCCGCGCAATTTTCTCCGCCAGAGTGGTAAAGCCAGTGACTGAGGGCAGATATTAATAGCCAGGAGAGGGTCCATGGTTATTGGCCCCCCCGTGGCTAAAAACATCTGCCCCCAGCCACCCCAGAAAAGGCACATCTGGAAGATGCGCCTATTCTGGCACTTGGCCACTCTCTTCCCACTCCCTGTAGCGGTGGGATATGGGGTAATGAAGGGTTAATGCCACCTTGCTATTGGAAGGTGACATTAAGCCAGATTAATAATGGAGAGGCGTCAATTATGTCACCTATCCATTATTAATCCAATTGTTGGAAAGGGTTAAAAAACACACACACACATGATTTAAAAGTATTTTAATGAAATAAACACAGCGGTTGTTGTAATAATTTATTGTTCTCGCAATCCATCAGGAACACCCTCGCTTGGAAAAAATAATAAACGCACAAGATACATACCTTCTGGTGAACCGTCTCGTCCCACGAAGTAATCCATCTGAAGGGGTTAACTAATATTACAGGCAGGAGCCCTGCAAATGCAGCTGTGCTCCGTGCTTGTAATTCCCCGGCGAATGAATGAAATGTAGGTCATTGACCTACATTTCCTTCAGTCGCGGTGATGCGCCCCCTGGTGGATGTCCTCATATGACCTGGAGCGTGGGAAAAAGTTCCCAGGCTGCAGTTCATGAGAACATCCAGCAGGGGCGCATCACCGCGACTGAAGGAAATGTAGGTCAATGACCTACATTTCATTCATTCGCTGGGGAATTACAAGCACGGAGCACAGCTGCATTTGCAGGGCTCCTGCCTGTAATATTAGTTAACCCCTTCAGATGGATTACTTCGTGGGAGGAGACGGTTCACCAGAAGGTATGTATCTTGTGTGTTTATTATTTTTTCCAAGCGAGGGTGTTCCTGATGGATTGCGAGAACAATAAATTATTACAACAATCGCTGTGTTTATTGCATTAAAATACTTTTAAATCATGTGTGTGTGTGTTTTTTAACCCTTTCCAACAATTGGATTAATAATGGATAGGTGACATAATTGACGCCTCTCCATTATTAATCTGGCTTAATGTCACCTTCCAATAGCAAGGTGGCATTAACCCTTCATTACCCCATATCCCACCGCTACAGGGAGTGGGAAGAGAGTGGCCAAGTGCCAGAATAGGCGCATCTTCCAGATGTGCCTTTTCTGGGGTGGCTGGGGGCAGATGTTTTTAACCACGGGGGGGCCAATAACCATGGACCCTCTCCTGGCTATTAATATCTGCCCTCAGTCACTGGCTTTACCACTCTGGCGGAGAAAATTGCGCGGGAGCCCACGCCAATTTTTTCCGCCATTTAACCCTTTATTTCAGCAGCTACAGCGGCCAAATTTTGCACATACACACTACTAACATCAGTAGTGTGGAATATGCAAAAAAAAAGGGGATATGAGATGGTTTACTGTATGTAAACCATGTCTCATATCATGTCGGGTTTGTGCAGGAGAAGGAAAAAGCCGGCAATTGAATTAGAGGCTTTTAAGCTATCTAGCGCTGCATTAAATATAAATATACATATATAGGTGTCTCACTGACATATATATATGTATATATACCTATTCTATGTGTATATATCTACTCTATTCTAACCTGTCAGTGTGATTTTACTGTACATGGCGCTGAATTGCCGGCTTTTCAAAGGACACTGGTGCATAAAAATCGGACAGCAATACGGATGTCATACTGATGTCATACGGATGGTGCGATTAAAAAATCGCATGGCACTCGCATGACACTCGCATGACAATCGCATACGTTCCATCCGTTTTTTCGGTCCAGATTACGGACCGTTTTTTATCTCGCAAGTGGAAAGGGACCCTAGGGTATGTCTCCACGTTCAGGATTGCATCAGTCTTTGGTCAGGATTTTATGCAAGTAAAATCCTGACCAAAACTGCACCTGAGGTCACTGGCAGGTCACCTGTGGTGTACCTGCGTGTTTTGCTCATAGTAGCAACATGCAGCGTTTTGAAAAAACGCACAACGCATGCGTTTTCGCGGCAAAAACGCATGCGTTTTTAAACGCATAGTGGAGTCTGGATTTCATAAAATCCCATCCACTATGCTGTAACATCTGGACGCTGCGTTTTTGACGCAGCAGAAAAACGCAGCGTCAAAAACGCAGCGTTTCCTGAACGTGGAAACATACCCTTAGGGTATGTGTCCACGTTCAGGCTTGCTTCAGGCTTTGGTCAGGATTTTATGCAGGTAAAATCCTGACCAAAAATGCACCTGAGGTCACTGGCAGGTCACCTGCGGTTTTCCTGCGTGTTTTG
This sequence comes from Ranitomeya variabilis, assembly GCF_051348905.1. NCBI lineage: Eukaryota > Metazoa > Chordata > Amphibia > Anura > Dendrobatidae > Ranitomeya > Ranitomeya variabilis. The sequence continues at coordinate 194,860,772 of NC_135238.1, forward strand.
CTCATTGTAGCAACATGCTGCGTTCTTAAAAAACGCAACGCATGTGCGTTTTTGTGGGAAAAACGCATGCGTTTTTTAATGCACAGTGGAGATGGGATTTCATTAAATCCCCTCCACTATGCTGTAACATCTGGACGCTGCGTTTTTGACGCTGCGGCTCAGCTCTGCGTCAAAAACGCAGCGTTTCCTGAATGTGGACACATACCCTAATGCTTCTTTCCCTGCAGCTTCTCAACAGAATATATTAAAAATGCTCATCCACAGGCACACGATTGATCAAATGATTTTTTTTGTCCAATGGTGTTGATCATCAGCATAGATTCTGCTACAATAATCAGAATTATTTTCATTCACTGTCCACGTATCGGTACAAAGTGTTAGATAAGTAACATACTCCATAAGCAGAATTAATTGTATGTTTGTCACTAAGAACTTAGAGATCACATAGCTCAGTATATTAATAGTTGTAATTTCTTCAAAGCATCTTCCTGCTCAAAGAATATCTAGATGGGAAGATTTTCCTTGCGCCAATAAATGTTCTATTTCTTAAAATCGGGACAATCATCAGTAAAGGAGCACGGATTAACAGAAACATGAAATGATAAAAAAAAAAAAAAAGTGCTGCAAACATTACTCTTGCTCTCCACCTATTTTTCAGTTAGTAGCTGATTAACCCCTTCAAGACCTTGCCCGTTTTCAGTTTGGCGTTTTCGTTTTTCCCTCCCCTCCTTCCCAGAGCCATAAATTTTTTATTTTTCCGTCAATATGGCCATGTGAGGGCTTGTTTTTTGCGGGACTAGTTGTAATTTTGAACGACACCATTGGTTGTACCATGTCCTGTACTAGAAACCGGGAAAAAAATTCCAAGTGCGGTGAAATTGCAAAAAAAAGTGCAATCCTACACTTGTTTTTTGTTTGGCTTTTTTGCTAGGTTCACTAAATGCTAAAACTAACCTGCCATTGTGATTCTCCAGGTCATTACAAGTTCATAGATACCAAACATGTCTAGGTTATGTTTTATCTAAGTGGTAAAAAAAAATTCCAAACTTTGCTAAAAAAAAAAATTGGGGCAATTTTTCGATACCCGTAGCGTTTCCATTTTTTGTGATATCGGGTTGGTTGAGGGCTTATTTTTTGCGTTCTGAGCTGCCGTTTTTAATTATACCATTTTGGTGCAGATACGTTCTTTTGATCGCCCGTTATTGCATTTTAATGCAATGTCGTGGTGACCAAAAAAACTTAATTCTGGGATTTCTAATTTTTTTCTCGCTACGCCGTTAATCGATCAGGTTAATCCTCTTTTTAATTGATAGATCGGGTGATTCTGAATGCGGTGATACCAAATATGTGTATGTAAGATTTTTCTTTATTGTTATTTTGAATGGAGCGAAAGGGGGGTGATTTAAACTTTTATATTTTTTTATTCTTTCCATATTTTTTAAAACATTTTTTTTTTACTTTTGCCATGCTTCAATAGTCTCCATAGGAGGCTAGAAGCTGGCACAACTCGATTGGCTCTGCTACATAGGAGCGAAGCTCAGATCGCACCTATGTAGTAGAATTACTGCATTGCTATGAGCACCGACCACATGGTGGCGCTCATAGCAATCCGGCATCAACAACCATAGAGGTATCAAGGAGACATCTGGTTGTTATGCCGATGCATCACTGACCCCCGATCACATGACGGGGGTCGGCGATGCGCTTATTTCCGGCCCGATTGACAGAAGTGTTAGTTAACTGCCGCTGTCAGCGTTTGAAGAGAGCAAAAACTAAAGCTGAGGAAGAAAGTCAGCGGCTCTTGATACGGTCTGGTGTTAGTAAGTGGTGACAGATCCTGGGGCTACTATCTGGAATGTATTCTCTATGATTAGACCAACCCCAAAATATCTTTAAATATGTGTATTTTATGTGTTTAAAATTTCAAGAGTTGGAATTGTGCATTACGATGAGCTATTGGACTGCAAAAGGACAATATATTGTTCCTGCACCGGGGCCCCTTCTGTCTGTGTCTGCCAATGATCATGATAAATATCAATGTGTAGAGAAGGAGGAGGATGTGAGCTGTGATATTACCGACTAAGCATCCTTTTTTATCCTTTGTATATAGTGGTGTTTCCTTTCGCTGCAATTCTGTCTGTGATGGTAATGACTGCTGAAAAGTCTTCTGAAAGAACAGGAACTAAGAGCCTACAATAAGTCATAGTAACAAGTATCAATTTAGCAAGATTTATGACCTCCTTTCAATATAGACAGTGATATGGAAAGTTGAAAAAAAAAATATTATTGAAACTTTTAACAAAATATCAGTCACAGTATTTGTGCTAATGTTAAATAGGTTGTCCACTACTAGGACAATCCCTTCTTAAACTAAATGTTTGGCCCCGATAAAATAATAAAACCTATACTCACCTACCGTGTCAGCTCTGTACCAGCAGTGTTGGCACTCGTGGTCCCAGGGCTGTGATGGGGTGGAATGACAGGTGGTGCTTGGCGCCCAATAACCCCTGGCATCACTGTCTCCGCCTCCAGACAAACTGAACATGAAGGTGAGGTCCAGGCTAATCTCTGGGTTCCGCTCCATGTTCAGTTTGCCTGAAGGCGGAGACAGGGACGCCAGGGATGATTGGGCATCGGGGATCGACACGGGAGGTGAGTATAGGCTTTATTGTTTTATCAGGGCTGAACATTTAGTTAAAGAAGGGGTTGCCCTAGTAGTGTACAACCCCGTTAATCCCAAGAAGGACTGGAGCTCTGTAGTCATGGAGTCAGAAGAGCATTGGCAACGTGTAAGCACTTTGTGCCTTGGTACTCGTTGACAACGCTCTGTAACTTCATGTGGTCTGTGACTTTGTGGCTGAGTTGCTGTGGTTCCGAAATGCTTTTTTCACTCATTTTTGGAAGTTTAACAGAACCCTGTACATAAGCCACGTCGATAATCAGTGACTGCTTTACGGGAGCCCTGTAAACCGCCTCCTATGTGCTGGAATCTGCAGCTCTTCTCTTGATTAGTCGGCTTGGCCCAAGATAGCATACACATCATGCCATGTGACGTTCCACCAGGTTAGCTAATCAAAAAGGAGCCCCGAATGCCGGGAGTTAGGAAGCATTTCTCTGGGCTGAGAAGCCCAATGAGCCAGGTCCTGCAAATCGAATCGCAACTCTACAAATGATCTTTACCTCTGCATTCCCTCTTTGATTCTAGTCAGGCAGAAGGGGAATATATACAGAGAAGGACAGTCAAATATCTCGTGTAGAAAAAAGCAGCCAGAAAGGTCAAATAAAACAAAAAGATCACCATAAAAATAATAAATAAACATTTCTTATGATGCAATTGATTTAGGGTTAAAAATAAGTCAATATTAAGTTGTAAGTAAACTGTTAGCATATGTGTATGTGATCAGCACATCAATCTAATGGGACTATAAGGGTATGTGTCCACATTCAGGAAACGCGGCGTTTTTGACGCAGCATTGAGCAGCATGCATAAAAAACGCAGCGTCCAGATGTTACAGCATAGTGGAGGGGATTTCATGAAATCCGGTCTCCACTATGCAGTAAAAAACACATGTGGCTCACCCGAGAAAACTCACATGCGGCGCGTCTTTTAAGAACGCAGCATGTCCTTACATTGCAGAAAAAACTCAAGGACAACGCAGGTGACCTGCCAGTGACCTCAAGTGCAGATTTGGTCAGGATTTTACCTGCATAAAATTCTGACCAAATCCTGAAGCAATCTTGAACGTGGACACATACCCTAAGGGTTTGTGTCCACGGTCAGTAAACGCTGCTTGTTTGACGCTGCGCAGAGCTGCAGTGTCAAACACGCAGCGTCCAGATGTTCCAGCATAGTGGAGGGGATTTTTTGAAATCCCGTGTCCACTATGCGTGGAAACCCGCACGCGGCGGCCCTGCGACTCCGGACATGCTGCGCGTCTTTTCAGATCGCAGCATGTCCGTACACCATGCGGGGACGCAGCGTCCCCGCAAGGCATAACACAGGGCCCTATGGGAGGGTACGATGATCCCGGATGTGTACAGTTAACACATCCGGCATCATCGCGTCCCAGAAGGGGGCGGGGCTTAGCGCCGAGCGTCTTCGCCGCTCCGGCGATACCGCCGGCCATCCTGAACGTGGACACGCAGCCTAAGGGTATGTGTCCACGTTCAGTTTTGCTTCAGGCTTTGGTCAGGATTTTATGCAGGTAAAATCCTGACCAAAACTGCACCTGAGGTCACTGGCAGGTCACCTGCGGTGTGCCTGCGTGTTTTGCTCATTGTAGCAACATGCTGCGTTTTGAGAAAACGCACAGCGCATGCGTTTTCGCGGCAAAAACGCATGCGTTTTTTAACGCATAGTGGAGTCGGGCTTTCATGAAATCCCCTCCACTCTGGACGCTGCGTTTTTGACGCTGCGGAAAAACGCAGCGTCAAAAACGCAGCATTTCCTGAACGTGGAAACATACCCTAAGGCTGCGTGTCCACGGTCAGGATGGCCGGCGGTATCGCCGGAGCGGCGAAGCCGCTCGGCGCTAAGCCCCACCCCCTTTCTGGGACGCGATGATGCCGGATGTTAACTGTACACATCCGGGATCATCGCCCCCTCGCATAGCGCCCTGTGATATTACTTGCGGCGACGCAGCGTCGCCGCAGGTAGCACGGACATGCTGCGATCTGAAAAGACGCGCAGCATGTCCGGAGTCGCAGGGAAGTCGGATGTGTGTTTCCACGCATAGTGGACACGGGATTTCATAAAATCCCCTCCACTATGCTGGAACATCTGGACGCTGCGTGTTTGACGCTGCAGCTCTGCGCAGCGTCAAACAAGCAGCGTTTACTGACCGTGGACACATACCCTAACACTGTCTGGTAGGAGCTGTAGGCAATTTATTCAGCTGCTCTGTTCACTAGATCTCCACTAATGGGATTCAGTATTCATCAAACAATGGAGCAAGAAAAACAGTATATCTTCATGAGAAGAAAAAAGAAGACATACATACAGGAAGTAGTAAAGGCAACAACATGTCATATCCCTAAATGTTATTGACCTGCAGATAAAGGGTTAATCTGCAGGTTAATAGTGTTAGGGTATGTGTCCACGGTCAGTAGACGCTGCGTGTTTGACGCTGCAGCGTCAAACACGCAGCGTCCAGATGTTCCAGCATAGTGGAGGGGATTTTTTGAAATCCCGTGTCCACTATGCGTGGAAACCCACACGCGGCGGGCCTGCGACTCCAGACATGCTGCGCGTCTTTTCAGATCGCAGCATGTCCGTGCTACCTGCGGCGACGCTGCGCAGGTAATATCAAAGGACCCTGTGGCGAGGGGTGCGATGATCCCGGATGTGTACAGTACACATCCGGCATCAACGCGTCCCAGAAAGGGGGCGGGGCTTAGCGCCAAGCGGCTTTGCCGCTCCGGCGATACCGCCGGCCATCCTGATCGTGGACACGCAGCCTTAGGGTATGTGTCCACGTTCAGGATTGCATCAGGATTTTCCATCAATACTTGTAAGCCAAAACCAGGAGTGGGTGATAAATGCAGAAGTGGAGCATATGTTTCTATTTTACTTTTCCTCTAATTGTTCCACTCCTGGTTTTGGCTTACAAATACTGATGAAAAATCCTGACCAAATCCTGATGCAATCCTGAACGTGGACACATACCCTATGGGTATGTTTCCACGTTCAGGAAACGCTGCGTTTTTGATGCTGCGTTTTTCCGCAGCGTCAAAAACGCAGCGTCCAGATGTTACAGCATAGTGGAGGGGATTTCATGAAATCCCGACTCCACTATGCGTTAAAAAACGCATGCGTTTTTCCCGCAAAACCGCACGCGCGGTGCGTTTTTTAAGAACGCAGCATGTTGCTACAATGAGCAAAACACGCAGGAACACCGCAGGTGACCTTCCAGTGACCTCAGGTGCATTTTTGGTCAGGATTTTATGCAAGTAAAAAGCCTGAAGCAAAACTGAACGTGGACACATACCCTTAGGGTATGTTTCCACGTTCAGGATGGCCGGCGGTATCGCCGCAGCGGCGAAGCCGCTCGGCGCTAAGCCCCGCCCCCTTTCTGGGACGCGATCATGCCGAATGTGTTAACTCTTCACATCCGGGATGATCGCTCTCTCCCATAGGGCCATGTGATATGCCTTGCGGGGACGCTGCGTCCCCGCAAGGTGTACGGACATGCTGCGATCTGAAAAGACGCGCAGCATGTCCATAGTCGCAGGGCCGCCGCGTGCGGGTTTCCACGCATAGTGGAGACGGGATTTCATAAAATCCCCTCCACTATGCTGGAACATCTGGACGCTGCTTGTTTGACTCTGCAGCTCTGCGCAGCGTCAGACAAGCAGCGTTTCCTGACCGTGGAAACATACCCTAAGGGTATGACTCCACGGTACGGATGGGCGGCGGTATCGCCGCAGCGGCGAAGCCGCTCGGCGCTAAGCCCCGCCCCCTTAATGGGACGCGATCATGCCGGATGTGTTAACTCTTCACATCCGGGATGATCGCTCTGTCCCATAGGGCCCTGTGATATGCCTTGCGGGGACGCTGCGTCCCCGCAAGGTGTACGGGCATGCTGCGATCTGAAAAGACGCGCAGCATGTCCGTAGTCGCAGGGCCGCCGCGTGCGGGTTTCCACGCATAGTGGAGACGGGATTTCATCAAATCCCCTCCACTATGCTGGAACATCTGGACGCTGCTTGTTTGACGCTGCAGCGCTGCGCAGCGTCAAACAAGCAGCGTTTCCTGAACGTGGAAACATACCCTAGGGGTATGTTTCCACGTTCAGTTTTGCTTCAGGCTTTGGTCAGGATTTTATGCAGGTAAAATCCTGACCAAAACTGCACCTGAGGTCACTGGCAGGTCACCTGCGGTGTGCCTGCGTGTTTTGCTCATAGTAGCAACATGCTGCGTTTAGAAAAAACGCACCACGCATGCGTTTTCGCGGCAAAAACGCATGCGTTTTTTAACGCATAGTGGAGTCTGGATTTCATGAAATCCCATCCACTATGCTGTAACATCTGGACGCTGCGTTTTTGACGCTGCGGAAAAACGCAGCGTCAAAAACGCAGCGTTTCCTGAACGTGGAAACATACCCTAAGGCTGCGTGTCCACGATCAGGATGGCCGGCGGTATCGCCGGAGCGGCGAAGCTGCTCGTCGCTAAGCCCCGCCCCCTTTTGGGACGCGATGATGCCGGATGTGTTAACTGTACACATCCGGGATCATCGCCCCCCTCCCATAGGGCCCTGTGTTATGCCTTGCAGGGACGCTGCGTCCCCGCAAGTTGTACGGACATACTGCGATCTGAAAAGACGCGCAGCATGTCCGGAGTCGCAGGCCCGCCGCGTGCGGGTTTCCACGCATAGTGGACACGGGATTTCAAAAAATCCCCTCCACTATGCTGGAACGTCTGGACGCTGCGTGTTTGACGCTGCAGCGTCAAACACGCAGCGTTTACCGACCGTGGACACATACCCTTCGGCTACTTTCACACATCAGGTTTTCGTTGTCAGGCTAAATCCGGCTAAATTTTTAAAAAACGGATCCGGCGAATGATGCCGCCGGATCCAGTTTTTTTTCCCATAGACTTGTATTAGTGCCGGATGACATTGCGTTTCGTCTGGTTTTTGCCAGATCCGGCAAATCTGCCGTTTCCGGTTTCTGGAAAAAACATCTATAGCAACGTTTTTTGTCTCCGGCGAAAAAAACGGAAGCGCCGGATCCGGCCCTCATGGCTGTTTCCTAGAATGGAAGCCTATGGGAGCCGGAAGGTCAGCTGGATCAGGAAAATGACGGATTCCGGAGCCGGATTCCGTTTATTTAAATGGAGCATGCTCCAATTTTTTTTTTATCCAATAATCTAGATATGCTAGCCGGATCCGTCAATAAAACGGATCTGTCGCATCAGTTTTTCATAATCTACACCGGATCCAGTTTTTCCAACATTTGCCAGTTTTTCCAACATTTGCCATATTGCGCCTGATGCAAAAAACCTGATGTGTGAAAGTAGCCTTAGATGCACACGAAGACTTCAATAAGGTTGTGCGTCCAAAGTGACAATCCTTTCAAGGCAAAGTACACCAGCTGTATTCCTTATACTAGGGGTGGGCAATTAATTTTTCCAAGGGGCCACATGTGGTCCTCCCCAGACATTATACATTATGTTCTTTTTTGGATCAATTTTCTATGACGGAATATGACTGTTGTGGAGGGTTGAACCGAACCAACCAAACATAACTCTGTTAGTAATTATTACATATTAATTTTTATTGCGTAATATTGAGCAGAATTAAGAATATCGGCTAGCTGCTACTGTTAATACATGTTACCATAGACGTTATCGTAACCTGTATTCTTATCAGTAGTAGCAAATCAAAACCAAATAATTTACTGCTATTTTTTTTTTATAAAGTTTATAAATCATACTGCTCCTGGTATTCAGCCTTAAGTATATTTAAGTATAAATATACCTTGATCAATAGCTCTTCAACACACAGTGTAATGGACCCCATAACCTCTCGCACATAATGTGATGTACTCCACAGCATCCATGCTGCACAGTATGATGGACACGACAGCCTTCCTCCACACCCACCCTACACACAGTATGATGGACACCACTGCCAACCTCACACAGAGTATGATAGACCCCCAGCCAACCTCACACAGACACAGCATTATGGACTCCATAGTACCACCCACATAATATAATGTCCCCTATAGTCACCACACAAGTACGACGTCCCCACAATCCTCTGCAGAGTATTATAGCCCCCACATAGTATGATGTCCACACAAGTATGATCCACCACAGTCCCCCAACCAGGGCCGGACTGGCCATCTGGCAATTCTGGCAAATGCCAGAAGGGCCTGTGTGGTTGTGGGCTGCCTTGTTTGCACCGTTGTTAACAGAATCGGTGTTCTCAAGACACCCATACTGTCAAGAGTTGTGACTGATCACAAAGTCGCTGACTCAGTCACTTACCCCATCAGGCCACCGGTATCATTAGAAAAATTGGTCCTGTAGTAAATCTCCCTTTCCTCCATCCAGGGAAATATTAGTAATATATCCCATCTGGATCATGGGGACGGGGACAACATGGGCCTGTGTGATTTCAAATGCTGATTTTCAGTTCCAGTCCGTACCTGCCCCCAACTCAGTATAATGGCCCCCACACACAAGTACTGATCGATAATTAAAATAAAAAAACAATACGTCTCAGTGTTCTCCCGATGTGTACTCAACCTTGGGCGATCTAGTGACGTAATCGCGCCTGTTGTGCTGCGAGAATCAGACTCACAAAATGAATCACAGAAAAGGGAGCCGGCAGCTCACTCCTCCATCATTGTATTCACTGGTAGCCTCGTCCTGAGGATAGAGATACTGGTGAAATTGGTGCTGGAAGTAGCTGTATCCATTTATTTGGCTGCGAAAGTCCTTGGGCCTCACCGGAGCAGCCAAGAAGCCAAATGTGGCCCACCAGGCACTGTTTGCCCAGGTACGCCCCTTATATTATAGTGAATATCAGTATTTTCTGTCCTGATGAGATCAGGAATGCATATAAAGTGCAGGTACCAGACCCCTATAGTATATCTGACATGTCCAGGTAATGGGTTTTGCGGCGACGGGGGGACAACCAGCAGAGAGGTCCAGTACAGGTACAGCAGGAATACATAAAGGAAGAATGAAAGAAATGGAAATGAGCCCACAGCAGTCATAGTGGTAGAAAAACAATGATTATTGAATAAAAACAATCATAGTCCAGGCATGAGTCCAACAATACGGAATAGTCATCAAAAACAGCCGGAGAGGACATATAGCGAGGCACACATTGTATTATATCATTATAGCCCAAATCACCTCCGTGATCATGATACAAACAGCACAAAATAGTGATAGCGCAGTGAACTAGTTTATAACAGCTGCGATGACGTCTAGGTTTTGCCAACAATGCTGTTATGTGAGGATAGAGAAGTTCTGTCATCATCTTAGAAGTTGGCGCTATCCTGTTTAATATTTATGACTCATTTAAAGAGAAAATGGCATCAAGATTTTGTAAAGAAAAGTAAAGGCATGGCTGTAATGGCGCTGTAATACTGATTATATTGATAATCTTTGGTGAAGAAATCCATTTTGTTGTTCTTCTTTAGGGTATGTGCACACGCTGCGGAATGGTGTGCGGATTTTTCCGCACTGATTTTGGTAAATCCGCTGCAAAACCGCACTGCCGATTTACTGCGGAATTATCGTGGATTTACAGCATTTTTTGTGCGGATTCCACCTGCGGTTTTACACCTGCAGATTCCTATTGAGGAGCAGGTGTAAACCGCTGCGGAATTCGCACAAAGAATTGACATGCTGCGGAATATAAATAACTGCATTTCAGCGCGTTATTTTCCGCAGCGTGTGCACTGCAGATTTTGTTTTCCATAGGTTTACATGGTACTGTAAACTCAAGGAAAACTGCTGCGAATCCGCAGCGTCAAATCCGCTGCGGATCCGCAGCAAAATCCGCAGTGTGTGCACATAGCTTCAAATGGTGATTAAGGCTTTCTGTCATTTAGATTTCGGTGCACAGGGGCCGAACTGTGCACTGGGTCTTCTCCTCCCTGTCTGTGACTCACCGGCCCCTGTGCTGCCTCCGGTCTGTGACAGTGGAATAGGGAAAAATATATTTTAATGTGTAGAATACAGGTTAATTATGCAAATTGTCTCTTCAGAGAGGAAGAGAGCTAGAACTCTAGTGCCACCTATTGGAAGGTAGCAATCTGGTTTGGCTGTGTGAGCCAAATTACCCAGAGGAGCATTGCGGCTTTAAGTGTCCTCATCTCGGCATGCTTAGCAAAGAAACGATACTTCTTGGATCCCAGTCAGACGCCTCTTACACAGCCAAACCAGATCTCTGCTTTGCACTGACGAGGCGCAGTACCCCGAAACACAGTGTCTGCAAATTGAGATTCTGGTTTGGCTATCATCCTAAGTCATGTGACAAGGCTCGTTAAAGGGTCACATTGACTTGTAGGATTGCTACCTTCCAATAGGTGGCACTAGAGTTCTAGCTCTCTTCCTCTCTGAAGAGACAATTTGCATAATTAGCATAATACCCAGAGGAGCATTGCGGCTTTAAGTCTCCTCATCTCGGCATGCTTAGCATGTCAATCTCCGCAAGGAGAAACAAAACTTCTTGGATAATAGAATACAGGTTATATTTTATCTGATTAGTCCACTCAAGTCAATGATAAAGGTTTTAAAGGGGCTGTCCACTAGTCGGACAATCCCTTCTCAGTCCGTATGTTTTCCCTCAGTAAAATAATAACACTAAGGCCGGCCTCACACTAGCGAGTTTTACGGACGTAAGAGCGCAGAAATTACGTCCGTAAAACTCGCAAAATAAACGGCACAATTATTCTCAATGGGGCTGCTCCTATTAGCCGTATATTACGGTTCAGTATTATACGGCTTTCTACGGCCGTAGAAAATCGCAGCATGCTGCGTTTGTCACCGTATTGCGCAAAAAAATCGCTAATGAAAGTCTATGGGGGCGAGAAAAATACGGATTCCACACGGACCTGCAGTGTGACTTGCGAGAAATACGCAGCGGTGTTAGTGAAAAGTCGGTAATTCAATTGCCGGCTTTTCATTTCTCCTGCACAAACCCGACAGGATATGAGACATGGTTTACATACAGTAAACCATCTCATATCCCCTTTTTTTTTGCATATTCCACACTACTAATGTTAGTAGTGTGTATGTGCAAAATTTCAGCGCTGTAGCTGCTGAAATAAAGGGTTAAATGGCGGAAAAAATTGGCGTGGGCTCCCGCGCAATTTTCTCCGCCAGAATGGTAAAGCCAGTGACTGAGGGCAGATATTAATAGCCAGGAGAGGGTCCATGGTTATTGGCCCCCCCGTGGCTAAAAACATCTGCCCCCAGCCACCCCAGAAAAGGCACATCTGGAAGATGCGCCTATTCTGGCACTTGGCCACTCTCTTCCCACTCCCTGTAGCGGTGGGATATGGGGTAATGAAGGGTTAATGCCACCTTGCTATTGTAAGGTGACATTAAGCCAGATTAATAATGGAGAGGCGTCAATTATGACACCTATCCATTATTAATCCAATTGTTGGTAAGGGTTAAAAAACACACACACACATGATTTAAAAGTAGTTTAATGAAATAAACACAGCGGTTGTTGTAATAATTTATTGTTCTCTCAGTCCATCAGGAACACCCTCGCTTGGAAAAATAATAAACGCACAAGATACATACCTTCTGGTGAACCGTCTCGTCCCACGAAGTAATCCATCTGAAGGGGTTAACTAATATTACAGGCACGAGCCCTGCTAAATGCAGCGGTGCTCCGTGCCTGTAATCCCCCGGGTGCTGAAAGGAAAGCAGGATCTGTACTTACATTGAGTCGCGGTGAGGCGCCCTCTGGTGGATGTTCTCATGAACTGCAGCCTGGGAACTTTTTCCCACGCTCCAGGTCATATGAGGACATCCACCAGGGGGCGCATCACCGCGACTGAAGGAAATGTAGGTCAATGACCTACATTTCATTCATTAGCCGGGGATTACAGGCACGGAGCACAGCTGCATTTGCAGGGCTCCTGCCTGTAATATTAGTTAACCCCTTCAGATGGATTACTTCGTGGGACGTGACGGTTCAGCTGAGGGTATGTATCTTGTGCGTTTATTATTTTTCCAAGCGAGGGTGTTCCTGATGGATTGAGAGAACAATAAATTATTACAACAACCGCTGTGTTTATTTCATTAAACTACTTTTTAATCATGTGTGTGTGTGTTTTTTAACCCTTACCAACAATTGGATTAATAATGGATAGGTGACATAATTGACGCCTCTTCATTATTAATCTGGCTTAATGTCACCTTCCAATAGCAAGGTGGCATTAACCCTTCATTACCCCATATCCCACTGCTACACGGGAGTGGGAAGAGAGTGGCCAAGTGCCAGAATAGGCGCATCTTCCAGATGTGCCTTTTCTGGGGTGGCTGGGGGCAGATGTTTGTAGCCACGGGGGGGGCCAATAACCATGGACCCTCTCCTGGCTATTAATATCTGCCCTCAGTCACTGGCTTTACCATTCTGGCGGAGAAAATTGCGCGGGAGCCCACGCCAATTTTTTCCGCCATTTAACCCTTTATTTCAGCAGCTACAGCGCTGAAATTTTGCACATACACACTACTAACATTAGTAGTGTGGAATATGCAAAAAAAAAAGGGGATATGAGATGGTTTACTGTATGTAATCATGTCTCATATCCTGTCGGGTTTGGGAAGGAGAAATAAGAAGCCGGCAATTGAATTACCGGCTTTTTACAGATATCGCGCTGAATGAAATCTAAATACAGAATATATATATATGTGTCTCAATGACATATATATATATATATATATATATATATATATATATATACTGTATATATGTTTTCCCTAACATTTGAGCACATAAATCCATTAGATGTCGGTTTTGCAAGCCTGCGAGAAAATCTCGCAGTACGGATGCCATACGGATTACATACGGAGGATGCCATGCGCAAAATACGCTGACACACCCTGACTACGGATCAATATTTTGGGAACATTTCTCCGTATTACGGCCGTAGTACGGACGTATAATACGTGGCGTATTGTCTTACGCCAAGTGTGAGGCCGGCCTAAGGGCTTGTACACTTGGCCATAATTTGGTTGCGAGTGCCATCTGACAAAACTTCAGATCGCATTCAGACCAATGTTACTCTATGGGGCCGTGCGCACACATCAGACTTCTCTCCCGGACCAAGCCAAGACAAATCACACTATGTCCATACATGTACATCATGGCCAAGGTTGCATTTCTATGGAGCAGGCTCAGGAACTGCGTCCACTCCATACAGGGCAGATGCAGACTGAAATATGTAGCCAGTACCTGCCTGAAACAGCAGCGATCACAGCTAACACTGATCGTTTAACTATTTAAATGCCACTGTAAATCACTGACAGCGGCTTTTAAATAGCACGATTGACAGTTCACACGCTTCCCAAGTCACCATAACAGTAGGGGCCTACTGAAGAACCCCATTGTCACCATATTGGTAGACCTACGAAGCTCAACAGTAGGCTGAGCTTCTAGGGAGACGACTGCAATTTATGCTAGATACTGTAATACTGTGTTATAGCAGCATATAATGTAAGCGATCGCAGTTTAAACTTTCCTAGGGGGACTAAAAAATAAGGTAAAAAAAAAAATAAAAAAATTAAATCACCCTCCACTTTTCCCAGTTTTAAAATAAAAAGAAAACATATTTGCAATCAAGGTCCGGTCTATAGAAAATGACATTATTTTAGACATATGATGAATTCTAAAACCCCCCAAAAAGCAACTAATAAAATGGCAGATTTGCAGTTTTTCAGTCACTGCAGTTCTGTGATCACAATGTGGTATGTCCCCCAAACTACAGCTCTGCCCTCGCTCAGCCCCATGGACAGGAAAATAATAAAGTTACAGGTCTCAGAAAAATGAATAAAGGTAATAGTGATATGCCCTAAGTGTGGAGTGAATTATAAGAAAAAATGTGTCTGATCTGCAAAATAAATATGTACAAAAAAAAATCACCCTGAAATACAAAACACTCATTGCTTCTATTGTGCTGTGAGGCAGAGGCCTGCGATCTCTAGATGTAGCTAATAAATGAATAACTTGTCTGGCCGTAAATGAACACTATAAACGCCGTAAAAAGGACAGGATCTTAAAACGCTTTTCATCATGTTTGTCCTCCGCAGGCCGCCGTCTAACGTGAAGAACGTCACACTAGAGGATGCTGTGAAACCGGAAGTGGGTCCTGGAGCCGTGTGTGCGGCGCAGGAAGGTGCTGGATTGCCGGAGGATCGTGGACAGAGAGCGGAGACGCTGAGGGAGCGGTGTCCACAAAAGTCCCGCGTTATACGGACTCGTGTACGATGAAGAGCAGCGTGGCGCACGTCAGAGTGAGTGTTGTAGCTGCTGTTCCCGGGCTGTGCTCACGTGATCCCGGCTCTTGAGCCTCTGACCTCTTCTCTGTTGGGGGTTCGGGATCTGTTGCCCTCCAGCCTGTGTCTGATCTGGAACTACAGTCCCCAGAAGGACTCAACGTCCAGCAAAATCTTGGGCATGCTGGGAATTTAAAGGGGACGTCTCCAGGTCAGATACAGGTAAACTTGCATAGTGCTTGTAAAAATCAGGAGTTTTGCATTAACCTCTTATTAAAAATCTTCTCTGCTCTAAAGAACTTTTGATGTTCTAGCGTACAGCCCGTTGTCAAGGTTACTGGCCACCCTGCAGTGTCAGAGCTGCTGGTCACCCAGGCAATGCGCTTCAGAGCCTGTCAGTAAAATGAATCTGCAAATTACCCCGTCTGAGAGCAGCAAGTTGTAAGGGCGTAGACCTTGATTCCAGCGGTGACACTTAGTGGGCTGCTTGCTGCACCTTTGATAAAAATCACTGTTGTATCTGCTACAGTTCTCTGAATGCTGAGCACTGTATAACCCTGCCCACACCACTGAGTGGCAGCTTTCTGAGTACACTGTGCATAGGCAGAAAGCTATCAATCAGTGGTGGAGGCATGGTTATAGACAGCTCACAGTCATTGGGGTGGTGCCGGGGCTGTCATCAATCATCTCCCTGTAGTCACTCTCAATCCTCATTGACTGACATCCTGCTTCGTAGCGTATGGGTGCTGAGCAGGCTGTCAGTCCAGGAGTAGTAGGTGTGATTACAGGCTGCTATCGAGCTGCTACAGGGAGATTCTCTCTTCTTCCTAAGGAAAGCAAAACTGCTTTTTGCTCAATTTAAAAACTGTAAAGCCCACTCATGGCTGTTTCTGCTGCTTTGTAGGCCCACCTTGGCCGTAGTGTTTTCTGGGATGACATAATTAATGCTTATTCTTAGGCTGGTGGACGTCTGAATCTCAGCAGGCCTCTCCTGTTCGGTCTTCCTATCATGATTTGCCTGCAGACTTTATACTTAGTAGCTGCTGTGCTGGTCATAGCAGTACCGTCCAATTCACATCAGGATACTGCTGTAATAACCTGCATAGCCAGTACTATGTGAGCGGCTTCCAGAGGAATATAAACCATGACGCTTGCCAAGTGCCGATCAGCTAATCAACTGCGCTGAGAGCCGGACTCCCTCCAGTCTGATGCTGATGGACTGTCCTCAGAATTACCAATGTTGTGATTCCAGAAAACTCCTTTTAAAGGGAGTCTGTCACCCCCTGGGACATGTAGGTATAACCTAATAATATATGGACATACAGGTGACAGAAATGTCTAACCAATCCTACCTGTATGCCTCATATTTGCGGTCTTGTTCAGAAATCGTCTTTCATCTCTGTATGCTAATGATTTCTTCTAGGATCGTGCGTTGATTGGAAGAAATCTCTGCCTCCTGTCGTCATTATCATACCACCCTCTTCCAATCAGTGTCACAGTGCCCTTTGATGTGTAATGGTGGCCCCGGAATTCTGTGCCTGCACCCTGCAATAACGCCATTATGCAGTACCTATTCCTCCTATTTATGGGCATTGGCTTCAGCATTCTTTTGGCCGGCCTGTGCGGCTATAAGGTGCTCTTCCAACTTCCTCCCTGCATAGTTAAGAATCATACAGTTTCTGCTACCCCTGTCACCCATGTATGCATGATGGAGAGAGCACCTTATTGCCGTGCACTGCAACAGAAGTACGCATGACTCGCCTGCGCAGAAGAGCGGTGAAGACACTGCCGACAGAAGGGCAAAATAGCTTCTGTATAATTGCGCTATTGCAGGGCGGAGGCGTGGGATTTCAGCGCCACCAGTACACGTTGCATGACATTGTGACATTGATAGGAGGGGGTTGGTATGATAATAAAGACAGGAGGCAGAGATTTTTTTCCAGGCAGCGCATGCCCCGGAGCCTAGAATAAATAATTAGCATACAGAAATAACACAATTTCTGCACAACAAGACCGCAAATATGAGGCATACAGGTAGAAACTAAACTAGTCCTATCACCTGTATGCCCATATTAATAGGTCATATACGTCCCACAGGGGTGATAGATTCCCTTTAAAGCGTTGTCTCATCAGAGAGAACCTATTTAGACATGTTACTGCTGGGTCATTCAGCTGGTGGTTCTGGCTATCTCCCAGCACCTATGGCAAACAGTTGATTCAGGCAGGGTAATCCACTGGACCCTGGAAGTTTCTCTGTAGCGACCACTGCAACGGTAATTTCATGTTATATGGCTATTGTAGTACAAAGACTGCTGAAGGCTGCCAAACCACGAGCTGCTAGTACAGAACGACTCTGTTCTGGCCTGTGTAGGATCACATGAAGACTGGCACATGTGGACAGTGGTATCTTTAGAAGACAAGACGTTCTGTAGTAGTTCCCTATTTTCACAGACTAGGCGATCAGCTAAAGGGCCAGTGGCATTCGGGAAAGCAACGCTGTTTCCTCATTGCTTACATTCCTCTGTGAGCCAGATAGTAGCGGCAATACTGAATGTTACAGCCAAAAGTGAGTCTGACAGCGGTGCAATATCCAGCTCAATGGCTACTATGTGTACTTTTAGAAACCCCACCACCCCTGACTTTGGGTTTTGTGTTGTATTGTTACTGAGCTCTATTTATTTTTCAATGGGACTGAGTTAGGGGTGTTGCTTTTTCTGAGAGATGCAACCAGGATTTTTTTTTTTCTCCTGGACTACAACTTTTACTGTTGTTTATGTGATGCATGGTAATATGAGGTCTTGTATCAGTCTGTTTTGCTGACTGTGATTTTCTATATTGGACGTCAGTGACAACTTATAATAGCAGTCAAAAGTTTGGACACCCCTGTTCATGCAGTGGTTCTTATTGGAATGTGCACATTGTAGATTCAGACTGAAGGCAGCAAAACCACAAAAAGATGCAAATAGAAACAAGGATTAATAATAATAATAATATTTTATTTATATAGCGCCAACATATTCCGCAGCGCTTTACAAATTATAGAAGGAGTAAAGAAACATGTAAAATAAATCAGAAACTAAATTAAGCCTCAAAGCCCCCCTCTGTTACTATGATGACAGCCTTCCACCCCTTTACACTGTCCTAAGGAGCTTCATCAGGTAACATCTGGAATGGCTTCCAATGAACAGGCATGCCTCCTTAAAGTTCATTTGTGGAACCCCCGGCCTTCAGAAAGTGTTTGGGTAAAAGTAATGAATCAAAAAAGTGTCTATCATGTCTTTGTAAGACACAGAAAGGTGAGGGGATGGTTTCTACATGTGTGCTGCCCATGATGTGTAAAAATGTTATTAGAGGAAACTGAGCAATTTAAGGTGTAACACATTTTGTGGTGTTCTTTCACACCTAGTTTCCGTGTGTGTGTTTGTGGTCTTGCTGCCTTCAGTCAGAATTTACAATGTGCACGTTCCAATAAGAACAAGGAAAACCATTGCATGAGCCGATGTGTCCAAACTTCTGGCCAGTACTGTATGTCGGACATAGTCTCTGTTCATGCCATGCTGTCGGGTCAGTGAATATACAGATGAATGCACTGTTTTCCATGATTTTTTAGGCTGGTTAGATGCGGTGCACTCAAGAAAATCTTGTCTTCCCAAGAAAAAAACTATTATTACAAGCTGAATGGATACATTGTCTTTAAGGTGGCACCCTCACCATAGTATATCCCACATTTGTTTTAAGACCGTTTATTAATTTTTTTTCTATATACGGTATTTTTCATTTTTACACAGAAATTGGGGCTCAAGTTTTAAGGGGGAAAAACCCCATGTTGTGCCATCAGTCACTGGCAGAACTGATCTGACTATGCTAATGCCACCAGCTCTGCCATATTGAGAGGCGCCCTGTGATCACCTGATTGCCAGGTTGAAATATACATACATACATACATACATTTCTCATTGTGTGCTCTGTAGGCAGGAAAAACAAGATAGAAGTGGATATAAAATGCTTCTGTCTTTTTGGGTCGCATACTCCCTCAATCATCTGACAGGGTCCATTTAATCATGCAACATACAGTTAGAGCACCGCCTGATTAAAGCCCAATACCAGGCAAATTCAAAATTGGCATGGAGTTTATGGTCATTATTGAAGGCTACGTTTATTGGGTGTTAGCATCAGGTGACCATAGATATTTCAATTATTTATTGTCAGCTGTGCCCCCTGTACCTGGGGCCCTCGGTTATAGGTAGCAAATAATGACCCTGGATCTATAATAGCTGCTATTCCTAACCCCACTGTCTAACCGTATATGATTATATCGCATAAATGATGCCCAGCTTTATTCAGCCATACACTGGTGTATCCGGGTGTCAGTGTTGTTGTGACCAATTGGCGAGATTCTCTCCCTAGTTATGTAGTGTTGAATGCTGCACGTGGTTCCATTATTGGCAGAGGAAGCATCGCTTGCTCCACTTCTCTATTTCTGTAAAGTATATTGCGCTTTGTTGAAATAGATAGACCACCTACCTTTTGGTAGATCAATATGTATGTCTGATAATATAAAGAGTTCAAGAAGCCTTTTTGACAGTATCGGAAAGCTGATGAGGGTTTTTTACTTTCAAATGCACTTAAAGAGGTTTTCCTTTAATACATTTTTAGCTCATAGGCTTCTAAGGGTTAAAGCTAACAAACAGAAGTTGACTCGACCATTGTGGCAGCCATTGTTGGTGTGGTGCGGTGTCTTTGGGGTGGTGTGACCTGGAGCCGCTGCAGCGGTGGTCTGACAAGTTAAACACCCAGTAAAAGGTTTGCCATGATGTGATACATTCTGATCATAATGTTACCTAAGAATCTCAGGTTCAGGTTTGTACATTTTGTTTAGCTGCAATAAATCAATGTATATCATTTGGATGTCCGGGTCTTTGTTTTTCTACAGTTATGTTATAATAAGAAAAATATTGTACCTTTTGGCTAATAAGAATTATCAAAAGAATGTAATGGACACATTGTATAAGTGCTGCAAATTATTGATGACCATTTCTTCGCCTCTCGCCCTTTTGTCGTTTTCTGGACATCAGTACCCTGTGCCCATCATTCGCTATAAGGAAGATGTAGAGAGGTGGAGGGAAGCTGTATTCCCCCTCCACTTAAAGGGATCCCGTCAGCAGGATTGTGCACAGTAACCTGCAGACAGTGTCAGGTCGGCACTGTTATACTGATAAGAATAACACCTGATGATGAAATCCGTCTTGTGGTTGTTGTTTACAGGGAACCTGTCACCCCCCCCCCCCTCACATTTTTAACTAAAAGAGCCACCTTGTGCAGACCTAATGCAGCATTCTGTCAAGGTGGCTCCCTTCCAACGCTGAAATAATCGTTTTTATAATTTGCCCGCCATACCTGTAGTCTGTCTGGGGGGCATGTCTTTTCCCCCCGGACACAAATGCCGCCCTGCCATCACTCATTTCCTCCGGGCGCCTCCTCCTCTGCATTCATTTACGTCGTTACTTAGTTAAAAAATTCCAGGGGAGGGGGTGATGACAGGTTCCCTTCAATCTTTATTGTAGATTGAGAGTCTCGTGCTCTGGGGCGGCCTGTGGGCAAGGCTGTATGTGGTGCTCTGCTTACATATGCATCTGTATGGCTTCTGAGACTATGTGCACACTTTGCGGATTCTGCTGCGGATTTTTCCGCAGCGGATTTGATGAAATCCGCAGTGCAAAACGTACTGCGGATTTATCGCGTTTTTTTGTGCGGTTTCCACTGCGATTTTAGACACCTGCGGGTTTTTAACATGGAGCAGGTGCCAAACCGCTGCGGATTCCGCACAAAGAATTGACATGCTGCGGAATGAAAACCACTGCATTTCCGCGCGGTTTTTTCCGCAGCATGTGCACAGCATTTTTTGTTTTCCATAGGTTAACATTGTACTGTACACCACATGGAAAACTGCTGCGGATCCGCAGCGTCCAAAAATGCTGCGGATCCACAGCAAAAACCGCAAAGTGTGCACATAGCCTGATAGGTCACTGATCCTTCACTGACCTGCCCCCTATTTTACATAGGGCATTTAATATGTTTTGGGAAGAAAAAAAATCACATTCAGCAGGCAGGCATCGGCACTGTAGCATGACACCTATGATGTCCATTTAATTATTGCATTTGGTGATAGCTAGCAATTTATTCAGGGAAAAAAAAATTCTCTCTCAAAATGGTGCTGGCTGCGCCTGAACAGTAGCATCTGTTGGCGATCCAACAGAGGCTATGGCGCATGTGCGGCCGCTGCCATTTTGCTAGGGGAGGAAAAAAATTGTCTTCACCAAGATGGCGCCTTTTGCGCCTGCGCGGTAGCATCTATCGGATCGCCATCAGATACTACTGCGCAGGTGCGGCCGACACCATTTTGAGAGAGAATATTATTTTCCTGAATAAATTACTATTACCAAATAAAAAAATTAAATGGACATTATAGATGTCATCATGTTACAGTGCAGGCCCCACCGCCGATGCCTATTGAATATGAAATTTTTTTTCCAAAACATATTATTTTCAGTATGTAAAATAGGGGGCAGGTCACTGAGGGATCAATGACTTGCCATAAGCCCATACAGATGAATACCTAATCAGAGCACCACATGAAGGACCCCCCCCAGGCCGCGCGAGAATCTTATTAACTAAAAGCTGCAAATAAAGATTAAATAACAACCACAAGACGTACGGTATTTCATCAGCCAAGGTATCATTGTAATCACTATAACGGATCCGGCCTGACACTGTGTGTAGTTTACTCTGCACAATCCTGCTGGCAGGTTCACTTAAACTGTGTGTAGTGTATTGTTTGATTACATTGCCAAACGGCACAATGTTTTTTCTGTTATGTTTTGGCTAGTAGTCCATGGAGTGAAGATAAAGAAATGCGGGATAGTCTGTACGCTGCCAGTGGATATGAGGTCTCTGGAGATAAACTCCAAAATTTCTTTGAACCTATCTGGCTTCTTCATCAAGTACCTGATGAAGATATTAGGTCAACGCTGAAGTACATTGTTTCTTTAACACTTTTCTTCAAACCTGTTTCTGGACACCTCATATCCATTGGCAGACTATCGCACAAGTTTTTATCATCACTCCATGTTCTCTCTTCAAGTCCAGCACTTACAAGTCCTGGAACCAGCGGTCGGAGCTGCAGCTGCTCATCGTGGATTTATTCACATCCTTCTCAGTGTTCTGCACAACCCAACCAGATGAGCGGTGGACGGCTATTCACCGAACGTTCAGATCCCTGTTGATCTACACAAGGAGTGGTTTTCTTTTCTCTTTTTCTTACATGTTTTGGCTAATAGAAATTGTCCCCATTATATACTGACTTCACATAGAGCAGTATAGTCTTGATGAAAGATCCACCTTAAAGAGAATTTGTCTTTGATTTCATGTTGTCCAAACCATGAGCACCATGAATTCAAGCCAAGCTGTGGGGTTTCAGTGAAAACTTAGCTTGGAAAGTCAATCACCTGGGGATGAGCTGGGAGAATCCGGCCGGGAGCAGCACCAGACTAGTCTTGTCTCTCCCTATAGGCCAAACCAGCTTTCAAAACTGTGGGTCAGATTCATCAAAACGAGCGTTGTTCACGCCAGCTTGATGAGATGTGCTGGAGTCAAACGTTCCTTACTCAAGAAGAGGCGTATCGGACAAGTGATGTACACCATTGTGAGCGCATCACCATAAATTTTACTCCAACCCTTGCAAACTAATAAATTTGATGAACGTCAGTCACCATGCTCCCTTCCCGCCACAGCTTGGTCCATCTTGTCAGAGCTGGGCAAAAATAGCATAAGGCTATGTGCACACGATGCAGATTTAGTGCGGATCCGCAGCGGATTTTTCCACGCAGAAACTCTGCAGATCCGCACTGTGATTTACAGTACAATGTAAATCAATGTGAAAAAAAAAAAAAGCTGAGCGGAAAAATCTGCGCGGAAACGCTGCGGATTTAAAAGAAGTGCATGTCGCTTTTGTGCTGATCTGCAGCATTTCGGCACCCTTCCATTATAGAAATCCGCAGTGGTAAAAACCGCAGAAAATTCGCCTCAATTCCGCACAAAATCCACATAAAATCTGCACCTGTGGATTCTGCCAGGAGATGCGGATTTTGTGCAGAAAATTCTGCACCCCATTCCGCATCGTGTGCACATAGCCTAAGAATGCAAAGTCGCAACATTTTATGCCTGCCTCCAGTTGTGTTAAAATTATGCGACTTTTCAAAGCTTTTTATTGGCAGAATATTAGCGTAAAAGCTTTGGTGAATCGGGTCCCATGTTTTCTCTGCATGTCTGGGGCATTTCAGAGTATAACCTACCTGACTGCAATCGTGCGGCCGCACTCTGATTTATCCTGTCCTCTGCTTGTGCAGCATGAATCGACAGGCAAGACTCCCCTTTAAGTCTTGAAGCCAGCAGGCCTGTTTGTAGCTTATGGACCGGGTTGTGGCTTTTTCTCAAGAGGAGCAGCCCCTGTTTTTTAGTGTCTCGCAACCTTTGTAAGAATACATAAAGTAATTGCTACGACTGACTTACGATCTTTATAATTTCAGAACTCTTCCGATTATGACAGACGAGATACCCACAGTGCTCGACACGACAGTTCTTCTCCGGACGACAGGTATGTGCCATGCCATTCAGCTGAAGTCAGAGTATGACAAAATATAAGCTTCCAAAAGCTTGTGTTATCATCCATCACAGAAACCAGATTATTCTGTAAGTGCTTGGGAAAAAAAAGGTTGTGTAGTACTTTAAAGAGAACCTGTCACATGAAAAACGCTATTAATCTGTAGCAGGGCTCGAAGTGTAGTCTTCGGGCAGCTTCAGAAATAAAATAACCTACAGATTGACCCAATATATGTTGGTTATTAGCTTTTTTTCACGTGACTGGTTCCTTTTAAGTTAAAATATGGCTAGGTTGTTTATAACTTTTGTATTATGGTAACTTTAGTGCAGGTTTTTTTTCTTTTTGATCATCAGCAGTGGATTTAGGAACTTGTAGGTTATTGTTCTTCACGATTGCTAATGAGGGGGATACCCAGCAGGGCTTAAGGTACCGTTACACTAAACGACTTACCAACGATGACGACCAGCGATACGACCTGGCCGTGATCGTTGGTAAGTCGTTTTGTGGTCGCTGGGGAGCTGTCACACAGACAGCTCTCTCCAGCGACCAACGATCAGGGGGAACGACTTCGGCATCGTTGAAACTGTCTTCAACGATGCCGAAGTCCCCCTGCAGCACCCGCAGGGCCGCGCTTAGTAATCCGATATTTACCCTGGTTACCATTGTAAAAGTAAAAAAAAAAAACAGTACATACTCACATTCTGATGTCTGTCACGTCCCCCGGCGTCCACAGGGTTAAAACTGCTTTCGGCAGGAGCGCTGGTAATATGCACGCGCTGCTGCTGAGAGCTTCCCTGCACTGGCTGTGTCAGCGCCGGCAGTAACAGCGGTGACGTCACCGCTGTGCTCTGCTTTACGGCCGGCGCTGACACATTCAGTGCAGGGAAGCTCTCGGCAGCAGCGTGTGCATATTAGCAGCGCTCCTGCCGAAAGCAGTTTTAACCCTGTGGACGCTGGGGGACGTGACAGACATCAGAATGTGAGTATGTACTTTTTCTTTTTTTACTTTCACAATGGTAACCAGGGTAAATATCGGATTACTAAGCACGGCCCTGCGCTTAGTAACCCGATATTTACCCTGGTTACAAGTGAACACATCGCTGGATCGGCGTCACACATGCCGATCCAGCGATGACAGCGGGTGATCAGCGACCAAAAAAAGGTCCTGATCATTCCCATCGACCAACGATCTCCCAGCAGGGGCCTGATGTGTGCAAACTGTAAAGCGCTGCGGCATATGTTAGCGCTATATAAAAATAAAGATTATTATTATTAGATAGATTGTATAGTGAACAAATTTGTTCTTTGTAGGTATCGGGAAAGAGACAGATCACTTTCTCCATATGATAGAGGAAATGATCGCGGCAGAGGCTACAGGGACCGTGACCGATATGAGGATGAACGATCACGAAATGGGCGATATGAGAGATCAGAATACACACGGTGAGTGTCTCATGCTGCACTTCTATAGTTGGGAAGCCTTACTGTACTGGCTAAGAATGGGTCTTTATCCCTCTAATGTCCAGTGACCTCTTAACAAATCATGTTACTAACAATTTATTGGCTAATGATAATAGTTTTTTGGCCAGTTAGTGCCTATTTAACCTTATGGAGAATTGTAATCGACTCTAATCAGCATAAAGACAGGTTTGCTGAAGTTTTACAGCCCAATGGCTTCCATGGCTTTTCCTTTGATTTACCGGCCTGCTGCTATGTCATAGTTTTGAGTTGACGCACATGTGGCATAGCGTCAGGCCATCTAATCACAGGAAGATTTATAGATGCCATAAGGTAAGAGGCGGTTCTTGGGGCTCTCGTCCAGTGACCACAGTTTAGTGACGTTACTGGTGGATCAGGTCCTGCAAATCCATCCACACCAGCCTTTATACGCTCAGTGGCTGTTGTTTGAACTCTTATAGTTGTAGTAATTACTATAGTGTTCTCCATTGAAACAGAGGATCCGTGATGTTGAAATTTATTACGACCGATACTTTTTGCACCAAACGTAGGCCGACTCCACTGATACACGGCAGCGGTTAGTTCTGACAAACATGTTTTAGAAGCTTCATATTGTGTATATTTCTAAGCACTACGTTCTTGATATTAATCACTGTAGTGTTTATAGGTTTCTCGTTAATCTTGTCCTAGGGACCGAGATAGATCAAGACGAGATCCAGACAGAGATTCAGACAGAAGGCGAGATAGGAGATCACCCCCTACGTCCAGGAGGAGTGAAGAGCGATCCGAAGGACAAGTGTCTGCTGAGCCTCCGGTGAAGAAGAAGAAAGATGATTTGGACCCAATTCTTACTCGTACCGGTGGAGCTTATATCCCACCCGCCAAGCTGCGTATGATGCAAGAGCAGATCACTGACAAGAGCAGGTAAGGGACTTTAATTATGTGTGTATGTATATAAAATGTGCCATCACTTTCTGATTGGTTGGGTCTGACCGCTTTGATTTTCCACTGATCTTGTAAAGCAAAGTGAGTGGGGCTAGCTGCTGTTCCCTGCTCGTCTGTGTGTTAGGGTACCGTCACACATTGAAATTTTCATCGCTGCGACGGCACGATCCGTGACGTCGCAGCGATCGTATGAATATCGCTCCAGCGTCGTAGACTGCGGTCACACGTTGCAATCACGGCGCTGGAGCGATGCCGAAGTCCCCGGGTAACCAGGGTAAACATCGGGTAACTAAGCGCAGGGCCGCGCTTAGTAACCCGATGTTTACCCTGGTTACCAGCGTAAACGTAAAAAAAACAAACAGTACATACTCACCCGTCGGTGTCCTTCAGGTCCCTTGCCGTCTGCTTCCTGCTCTGAGTGCAGCCGTACAGTGAGAGCAGATCGCAGCACCGCTGTGATCTGCTCTCACTTTCCGGCCGGCACTCAGAGCAGGAAGCAGACGGCAAGGGACCTGAAGGACACCGACGGGTGAGCATGTACGGTTTGTTTTTTTACGTTTACGCTTGTAACCAGGGTAAACATCGGGTTACTAAGTGCGGCCCTGCGCTTAGTTACCCGATGTTTACCCTGGTTACAAGCGAAGACATCGCTGGATCGCTGTCACACACAACGATCCAGCGATGTCAGCGGGTGATCAAGCGACGAAAGAAAGTTCCATACGATCTGCTACGACGTACGATTCTCAGCAGGATCCCTGATCGCTGCTGCGTGTCAGATACTGCGATATCGTAACGATATCGCTAGAACGTCACGAGTCGTAACGTCGTAGCGATGGAAATTTCAATGTGTGACGGTACCCTTAGGAGCACTCCTGTGCAAAGAGAAACAGAATACTCACAATCGGAAGTACAAAGTGGTTGGACCGCCACCGATCTTGCATTGATTGTATGTCATGGATATATGCCATCATGTTTTAAGATGTGGATTTAACGTACTATTGGTGTTTTCAGTGTCTCCATTACTATTTTATACTTTGTCAGGGAGCTCGCACAACAAACACCTGTACAGTAGAGATCACTTTTCAGCCTTCAACTCGTATCATTACATCACATCCATAGTACCATGAACGTCATTACCTCTATTCTAAATCTGGAGGGAGATTGGGCTGAGTCCACCTTCCCCTCACTGAACAGTGAGCTCTGCCCATGCCACTGAGCATGCCCTACAATATTTTCCTAAAGAAGTAAAAAAGGCTGTCATACATTCCTTCTGGGACTTAGAGGTTGTCCATTATTAGGACAACCCCTTCTAGATCTAAATGTTTGGCCCCTATAAAATATAAAAGCTTATGATCACTTCTCGTGCTGGCACCGTTGCAGCTATTTCAGCATTCATGGTCCCAGGGCTCCCGTGTGGTTGTTGTAACACTTGAACCTGGCCCCCAATCAGTGCTGGTGTCACTGTCCCCATCTTCTGTCAAATTGAACATGAAGAGGAAGTCTGGGCTGCGGCTGATCTGACTTCCTCTTCATGTTCAATTTGTCTAAAGGTGTGGACAGACGCGCCAGCGCTGATTGGGGGCCGGCGTCACGTGTCACAACAACCGCACGGGAACCCCGGGGAGAGCGGGTGCCAACATCTCTAGAACGGCGCTGGCACGGGAGGTGAGTATGATCTTATATATTTTATCAGGCCAACGAGGGGTATGGGAAGTAGTTGTCCAAGTCTTTACTCATCGGTGGAAGATGGATAATTGTTCTTTTGGGGATATTGTCGATTTTAAGCCCTTCATGCCGCAACCCTTTTTCGTTTTTCCCTGAGCTATAATATTTTTATTTTTCCATCAATTTGGCCATGTGAGGGCTTGTTTTTTGTGGGACGAGTTGTACTTTTGAACAACACCATTGGTTTTACCATATCGTGTACAGGCAATCCTGCAGTACTGCCTGTCAGATCGCTGATCTGACACAGTGCTTTGCAAAGTGTCAGATCAGCGATCTGACACCATACAACCATGTCCCACTCTGGGACAAAGTAAAAAAGTTAAAAATAAAAATATTTACTTGTGTAAAAAAAAAAAAAAAATCCTAAATAAAGAAAAAAAATTATTGTTCCAATAAATAAATTTCTTTATCTAAATAAAAAAAACAACAATAAAAGTACACATATTTAGTATCGCCGCATCCGTAACGACGCGACCTATAAAACTGTCCCACTAGTTAACCCCTTCAGTGAACACCGTTAAAAAAAAAAAAAAAAAAGAGGCATAGTCTTCACAAAGCGATGCAGAAATAATTATTTTTTTATTATAAATTGTTTTTATCTTATAAAAGAACATACCTCATTTATATAATTTTTTTTATCACTGTAATCGTACTGACCCGAAGAATAAAACTGCTTTATCAATTTTACCAAACGTGGAATGGTATAAACCCTCCCCCCCAAAAAGAAATTAATTAATTGCTGGTTTTTGGTCATTTTGCCTCACAAAAATAGGAATACAAAGCGCTCAAAAAATGTCATGTGCCCGAAAATGGTACCAATAAAAATATCAACTCGTCCCGCAAAAAACAAGACCTCACATGACTCTGTGGACGAAAAGTTGGAAAAATTATAGCTCTCAAAATGTGGAGACGCAAAAACTATTTTTTGCAATAAAAAGCGTCTTTTAGTGTGTGACAGCTGCCAATCATAAAAATCCTCTAAAAAACCCGCTATAAATAGTAAACCAAACCCCCCTTCATCACCCCCTTAGGGAAAAATAATAAAGTAAAAAAAGTATTTATTTCCATTTTCCCATTAGGGTTAGGGTTGGGGCTAAAGTTAGGGTTGGGGCTAAAGTAGGGTTAGGGTTTGGTTTACATATATGATTGGGATTAGGGTTAGGGGTGTGTCAGGGGGTAGGGGTGTGGTTAGGGTTGAGATTAGTGTTAGGGGTGTGGTTAGGATTAGGGGCGTGTTCGGGTTAGGGGTGTGGTTAGGGTTATGGTTAGGGTTGGGATTAGGGTTGTGGTTGGGAATAGGGTTTGGGTTAGGGGTTTGGTTAGGGTTATGGTTGGGATTAGGGCTAGGGGTGTGTTTGGTTTAGGGTTTCAGTTATAATTGGGGGGTTTCCACTGTTTAGGCACATCAAGGGCTCTCCAAACGCGACATGGCGTCCGATCTCAATTTCAGCCAATTCTGCGTTGAAAAAGTAAAACAGTGCACATTGCCCAGGTAGACTTCATTAGGGTTTATACTGCATTTCCATGATTTAGCCCATGACACAACCTGCAATACATAGGGTAATTCTGCAGTGTGATACCAGTGGGACAAGTAAGAGAAACTTTATTTTTTCTTGTAAATATGATGGCTCAGAAATCCGAGAGAAACACTAGTGTGAATAGAGCCTAGAGTGATTTTAACAGATGTGATAGAAAAGTGTTACTACAGAACAAGCGCAGAGGTGGAAGTGTCTTTAGGGAAAGAATCTGACAATGAAGAATTATTGGGTAGGAACAGGGAGATCTTAGAATAAAGCACATAGGAGATTAATCCTCTGTATGCCCATTATATTATAGAGGGTCCGCCGCTGCGTGAGGCGTACATACATTAATTGTGGGCTCCACTGTTTGCACATGAACATGAAATGACTGCTAGAAACGCTCCGCACAAATCTTTTTATTCAGTTTAGCGAGTCTGCAGGATCCAACACAAAATAAAAGAGCGAGAGAATGGCTGAGGCTTAAGTTCCTTCCAAAAGCTTTAATTGTGCGAGAGGTGGGTGGGATGAAAGGGGACCAGCTGGCGGGGTTTCTAGGAATCAAGTGGGAGTCGTTATTAAATGTACAGATTTGCAGGAGACTAGAACAGAGCTGGGAAACAAGATGTGACAAAACCGCAAACCCCAAGGTGTTCGGTCGAGCATTGTCGGTGCTTTTAAAGGCTCGGGACGCCTATAGGGTCGATGCCTTGTGGTGATCACGTACTATTGTGTGATCCCCACCTCTTTGTACACACATCTTCCTTTATTTCATGTGACGCATTGATCTAGTGAGGTTCCACTGGACTTGTGTCCTAAATGCCACCATCTCTTCAAGGGTTATTCTCGTTATATAAAATGGGTAAGATACTAAATCCTTGCAAAAACGAGCAACTTTGCAATTTACTTGCTATTAAAATGATCTCTGTTCATCAATGGAGGGATTTTTAATTTTATTGTTTATGACTCTTGTTGTTATTTATTTTACTAGCTTATATAGAGTCATTAATTCCACAGCAATATACTATACACATCATCATCATCACTGTCACCAGTGGGACTTACAATCCAAATTCCCTATTAGGATGTCTTTGGAGTGTGGGTGCAAAGCGGAGAACCTGGAGGAAAACCACGTAAACATGGGGAGAGCATACAAACCAGCTTGCAGATGTTGTCCTTGGTGGGATTTGAACCCGGGACCCCAGCTCTGCAGAGCCACAGTGCTAACCACTAAGCCACCGTCTGCAGTATAGCAGTGTTGGTCAAACATGCACAGTGCTTGCAAGCCCTTTACAATAGAGCTTGTAAGCACTGATCTGATACTGTGGCACCACTGGAGCACACTGTTAGCTCCCGATCAGTGCCAGCTTCAATGCCGCGGCTCTTCCAAGGCTGCAGAGGCAAAACCTCCATATAACAATATCTGAGAGCGCAGAGTTTGGGCCAGCTGTGTGACCAAGCTCCTGAACTATCGATCATGTAGTAGCGCTCAGCCCCTAGAAAGCAAGAAGGCAGGAGATTGGTGCGCTCCTGTAGAGGCAAGATGACACAATCCCATTAACTAGATTGATGATTATTTTCATTTATGTTGTAATGGTGTTACTAAAATTGCATTCTCTTGGGACATGTTACCCCTCACATCAATATACTGTCTAACTTGCTGTTAGGAATCTTTGTGCAATTTTCTATCTCCTTAATGTCCCACACTTAACAGATCTCCCATCCATAAGATAGTAGTAGATAGAATAGCAAGTGACAAGGTAAAGGGGTATTCCTATCTCCAAGATCCTATCCCAATATGTAGTAGGTGTAATAGTAATAATATTAGCAAATGCCTCCAATACGAAATGTAGTATAGTTCTTCTGATTCGCTATCTCGCTTTCCCCATGTGCAGGGCATTTCAGTATCTAAGGTATCCATGGTTACGACCACTGAAAGCTAACTGTGTCACTATATGTGTGGTTGTAACCATTGATACCTCAGCTACTGCAATGCCTGCACATGGGTAGGCAACATAGCCAATCAGAAGAACTATACTACATTCATGAGTGGAGGTATTTGCTAATATTATTATTATTATTACATTTACTGCATATTGGGATTGGATATTGGAGATGAGCCCCTTTTAAATCCTTTCCCCTTATTTTTTCCTCACTAATCCATCGCAGTGCAGCGGGAAGGCTCATTGTGTCAGTGGGGGAGGCTGAACGATGAGTCTCGTCACTGGCCCCTCCATCCGTATCCACGAGAAAAGGAACGCCATTCAGCCTCTTCCATTGAAACACACTGAACCTTCCTGCCGCGTCTGTGCACATCCTGGACCTCAAGAAATTGGCGCAGTGGGAACGCTTTGTGTCTTTTTTGGTGAGGTTCTGAATGTTAGATTTTGTGACCTGCTCCGCCATCTGCACCCATCCTCTGGACAATAGCGCCAACAGGCTGGACATCAGCAAGATGGAGAATGGGGCACAAATTGAAAACCTTAGAATTGTAAATTACATACGTTTTTTATTTTAGTCCTAAAATGCCAACAACTTTTAATTACCTTCATTTTTCAATTGGTAGAAAAATGAAGTTCTAGTAAATGTTTTTTTGTTTGTTTGTAGATTTTCGTCCAGGTTTAGGGCTTATTGACTTCCAAAAGTAGATTTTTTTTTTTTTATTTAATTTTTTTTTTTTTATAGAAGAAAATGGGTACAGTGGGCCAGATACACTGTTCAGACCATAAAGTGGAAGGCAACTTCGGCTTCCTGTAGCCATACCTGATAAATGGGGCTTTAAGTACAACTACAGCTATGAACCCAGTGTGTGACTCTGAACCGTGTCTAGCAGCTGCACCCACACATTGTGATTTATTTCTTAAGGTACCTTCACATTAAGCGACGCTGCAGCGATAGCGTCAACGATGCCGATCGCTGCAGCGTCGCTGTTTGATCGCTGGAGAGCTGTCACACAGACCGCTCTCCAGCGACCAACGATGCCGAGGTCCCCGGGTAACCAGGGTAAACATAGGGTTACTAAGCGCAGGGCCGCGCTTAGTAACCCGATGTTTACCCTGGTTACCAGCATAAAATGTAAAAAAAACCAAACAGTACATACTTACATTCGCGTCCCCCGGCGTCCGCTTCCTGCACTGACTGAGCGCCGGCCCTAACAGCAGAGCGGTGACGTCACCGCTGTGCTGTACTTTCACTTTCACTTTACGGCGCTCAGTCAGTGTGGGAAGCGGACGGCGAGGGACGCGAAGGTGAGTATGTAGTTTGTTTTTTTTACATTTTACACTGGTAACCAGGGTAAACATCGGGTTACTAAGCGCGGCCCTGCGCTTAGTAACCCGATGTTTACCCTGGTTACCCGTGTAAAACATCGCTGGTATCGTTGCTTTTGGCGTCAAACACAACGATACACGGCGATCTGACGACCAAATAAAGTTCTGAACTTTGTTCAACGACCAGCGATATCCCAGCAGGATCCTGATCGCTGCTGCGTGTCAAACTAAACGATATCGCTAGCCAGGACGCTGCAACGTCACGGATCGCTAGCGATATCGTTTAGTGTGAAGGTACCTTTACCCTATTGATTGCATCATGTACCTTCATTGTATCTATTTGTTTTTGGGGATACTGATCTGTTTTGTTTCTTTTTTTGTTTTGTTTTTTTATAACAGTCTAGCTTACCAAAGAATGAGCTGGGAGGCATTGAAGAAATCAGTCAATGGTCTCATCAACAAAGTGAACGTTTCTAACATTGGAAATATTATCCAGGAGATTCTGCAAGAAAACATTATTCGCGGAAGGTAAGCGATCTTTATTTTAGGTTTTTAAGATATATGACATGACTTCCAATAAAGCAGTGCAGGTAATCAAGAGGCATCAGAAAATGCCCGTTCCTGTCCTCTCCCCTCCAGTTACAGTTTATGGTGGTCTGTAAGTGGTCTCTGGGATTGAAACTGGTGCAGATTTGTAAAGAGAGTAAAATCAGGTCTGTAACATCCTAGGACAAAGTAAAGCAGCGTTATAATTATGCTGTCTGATTACAAGCATATCTTGTTTTTTTTACATATAATATTGTATATCTCTATACTTTAATATTGTGTTTATAGTAAGCACGGTCTTTTATGTTTCTTAGAGGTCAGCTGGCCAGATCTGTTCTCCTTGCTCAGAGTCAGTCTCCTATTTTCACTCATGTTTATGCTGCCTTGGTGGCGATCATCAACTCCAAATTCCCTCAGATTGGAGAACTCATCCTAAAGAGGCTCATTCTGAATTTCCGCAAGGGTTACAGAAGAAATGATAAGGTAGGCTCTGAGACTCATATGCTCTTGCTACATTTCACCCCCTCTGATATTGTGCTGCTATTGTTAGGCTATTCTCTCATATACAGAATATTATTATGAAATAAGTTGTCTTCCTATAAAAAAAATAAATCTCTCTCTCTCTCTATCTATCTATCTATCTATCTATCTATCTATCTATCTATCTATCTATCTATCTATCTATATATATTATATACAGACGTGTGTATATGCCGCTTGGCAGCGTTTACTAAACCCATACATGGGCAGGTTTATGTGCCACAATCAGTCTTGTATGGATATATTTTATAAAGTGGTCAACCCCTCCGACAAATAGAATACCTTTGGAAGCTTTTTCCTAGGAGGAATTAAAAGCCAAGTGATGTTTTATGGTCTCCAAATAAAAATTATTATATGTAAAATAAAGAAAACCTGTACATTAAAGTGTAGATTAGTCGGTGGCAGCCTTTATAGTAGACTGGTTGGCAAAACAGGAGACATCTTGGTCTATGTTCAGGTTTCCAGCTGCCACCACTATAGGGGCCTAGGAGTTTTCTGAATACATTGCATAAAATACACATATAGGAGGCTCCCTCTAGTAGCAGGTATGCAGAATGATGTTTTAAAGGGAATCTGTCACCAGATTTTTACCACCTAATCTGAAAGCAGCATAATGTAGAGGCGGAGACCCTGATTCTGGTGATGTCAGCTACCGGGCTGCTCAGTGTAGTTTTCATAAAATTATTGTTTTACCAGCAGCAGGTTGTCACTAGAAGACTAGTAGTCCTCCATATTCATGACCTCTGTATAACCCCTCCCACACCGCTGATTGGCAGCTTTTGTGCACATGGGTAGAAAGCTGCCAATCAGTGCTGAAGGGTGGGGTTATACAGGGGTCATGAATATGTCAGAGAAGTGGTAGATCTGCAGCAGGGAAAACAGTGATTATATCAAAGTGACAGCAATCAGCTCAGTAAGTGACACATCGCTGGATTCCCAGTCTCTGCCCCGACATTATGCTGCTCTCAGATGGGGTAGCAAGCACCTGCTGACTGATTCCCTTTAAATAGGTCTATGCAACAGGGTTCTGGGCTTGAAAGGGTTGTACAGGTTTAGAACCACATGGCTACTGTCTTCAAACGCCCCGACCTCTCCTTGGGCTGTTACAGCTCCATCAGCTTAATTGAGCTGATCTGCACTACCAGACTCAACAGTGGGCAAGTGTGGTGCTGTTTCTTTTCTATCCTATTAAAACGATCTCTTAAAAACCACTTGGGCTCCTTTTGGATCTTTAGTCTAAAA
This sequence comes from Ranitomeya variabilis, assembly GCF_051348905.1. Classification (NCBI taxonomy): domain Eukaryota; kingdom Metazoa; phylum Chordata; class Amphibia; order Anura; family Dendrobatidae; genus Ranitomeya; species Ranitomeya variabilis. The sequence goes on from NC_135238.1 coordinate 194,895,650, forward strand.
ATTTAGCAGCCAAATTACTTTTTCGGTCACACTGACTCACCATCTGGTACCCGGGGTAAATGAAAATTGATATTGTAAGTCTGACCACACCTTTGCCTTGCTATGTGGCTCCTGTGTATGGAGGGATGCTGACATTTCCACTGTTGACTGCAACTTATTTTTTTTTTTCTGTTATCAGACACTTTGTTTAACGTCTTCGAAGTTTGTTGCTCATCTCGTTAATCAGAATGTGGTAAGTAAAATGTCATCTTCTGTTTCCATAGTTGTGACCTGAGTTTGACAGTAGGAAAAAGCTGCTGCATCTCTTAAAGGGGTTGTCCACTACTCAGACAACCCCTTCCCAATCAGCATGTTTGCCCTCTCCTCCCCCAGTAAAATAACACTTAGGGTAAGCTCACACTAGGCTTTTTTTTTTCAGCGTTTTTTCACTGCTATGTAATAGGATGACTGCTATATATTAATATGATACAAATTTTGATGGGGTGCTTCTTAAATAACTAACATATCCCACATGTCTGCTTACATCAGCATCGTTTTGTAAAATGATCTGTTATTTTGTTAGGATGTTAGAAACTTTAAAATTGTAATAGTAATTTTTGTATTTTTTTTTAGTAAACGTACAAAAGTTATTTTTTCAGTGACTTGTTCAGTTTTGAAGTGACTTTGGAGGACGCGTATATTGGAAATGCTCAAATTGATATAATTTAAAACCAGCACCCCCTCTTCATATTCAAAACTGCTGTCAGATAGCTTATTAACCCTTCAGGTGCTTTTCAGGAATTAATGCACAGTGGCATAACAGGAAATAATTTTTTTTATTTTTTATCACCTAAATGTCGCTAACCTCTGAACAGGTTACTAAAGCCGGCAGACTCTAAAGTCATTTTGGCCATAAATTGCCATGGCAAACACCAGAACCACACATCGAGATCTAAGGGTGCCGATGAGGTTAAGTGCCCCCACGCTGTTAACCATTAATACACACCGTAGCATCTAAGGGGGTTAAAGTGCCATTGTCGTGCCAACAACAATCGTGTCTGAGGCAGCAGGGTGTCAGCTATAGTGTACAGCTGACATCTGCATTTTTATCCAATCGGGGATGCTATTCAATTATATCTTAGGTCAGTCGTATTGGTAGTCAGTAAGGAGTTAAAGGGAATCTGTCAGCAGATTTCTGCTCCTTCATCTTAGAGCAGCATGATGTAGGCAAAGAGAACCTGAATCCAATGATGTATCACTTAGTTTACTGGGTGCAGCCGTTCTGAAACAATCCAGAGTTTTTCGATTTAGAATGGAGCAGAGCTGAGGAAGCTAACCCCGCCCACACCAGGCTCTTTACATACAATGTGTATAGACAGTGAGGTGCCTATCACTGGAGGGGCGTGTTGGACTAGCATCCACTCTGCTGTGTCCCAGTAATGATAAGCTCCTGGTGCTAAAACAATCATTGCAAGCAAACGAAACCTCGGAGCTTGGTAAGAGAGGCATCGCTGAAATCTGTGTTTTAACCCCTACAGCATGCTGTCTTCAGATTACATAGTAAAAACCTGCTGACAGATTCTCTTTAAGTAAAACAAAAAATGTAGCTACTTTTTATGACTTTTCAATGTTAATGTGAATTCAGTGGCCACATCGCAGCTAAAAACCACGTCAGAGTGCAGGTTTACAGCAAGTCGGCTCAGTTTACTAATTGATTGTTAATGCCATGTATTTTTGGAGGAAAGCTACAGTTTCAACTGCAAAGCCAGTGCCCATTACCGAATGGAAAACTTCTATTTTGTTTTTAAAATTCCCTTTTTTTCAGCCGTGGTGAAGCCTCTTCCTGTAATCACACCAAAAGATTTAGACTGGTTACAAGATGGCGCTGCATTTTTTTTTACCAATATACCCGTTTACAGTTGAAATTTACCATTTTTTGTTGTAACTGTGTTTTCCTCCGAGCCCCTGTAATTTATGATAAATGTGTAGTGTCTGCCTCGGTGTGACCACCCTGCGATTATGATGTTTGCTGCCGAGGAGTTGGTCGTTTTAGCATAAGCGAAGGCATTTCTCTGTGCTCTTCATTGCTTCAGGCCCACGAGGTGCTGGCACTGGAAATGCTGACATTGCTGTTGGAGAGACCTACAGATGACAGTGTTGAAGTTTCTATTGGTTTTTTAAAGGAAAGCGGTCTTAAGCTAACTCAAGTAACCCCCAGAGGTATAAATGGTAAGTGTTTGCTGTGCCGTCTCTTTACTGTGTCAGGACACTTTACTTTGCTCATTAACTTTAATGTTTGGAAAGAGGTGAACTGTAGCCCGAGCGCGGTGCTGTGAATATCCAACATGGGAGTCGCTGAATACATTATGCCTAAAACACCTTTACAATGAATGCTGCTGACGTAGATCACCCACCACAAGCTTTTTTTATATACATAGCTTAGTAAAATATAATAATCTGTATTTATTTGCTTAAAGCATAAAAATGATACATTTGTGAAATTCTTTTTGTCTTCGGATGACACTGTTTCTGGTGTTGCAACTCGGCTCCGGTAAGACTACTTTCACACTAGCGTCGTGCACTGCACGTCGCAATGCGACGTTGCTAGCAGTGCTAGCAGTGAATGCGCCGCACAACGGGGGCAGCGGATGCTGTTTTTTCAAGGCATCCGCTGCCCCATTGTGAGGTGCGGGGAGGCGGGGGCTGAGTTCCGGCCGCGCATGCTCGGTCGGAAAAGACGGGAACGACGCACCAAAAAACTTTACAAGCAACGTTTTTTGGTGGCGACAGTCCGACGCAACCGTCGCACGACGGTTGCGACGTGTGGCAAAGCGTCGCACTGTGTCGCTAATGCAAGTCAATGGAGAAAAAACGCAGCCTGCAAGCACTTTTGCACGATGCGTTTTTTCTCCAAAACGACACATAGCGACGTGCAGTGCACGACGCTAGTGTGAAAGTAGCCTAAAGTGAATAGAGCTGACCTGCAGTACCACACGGAACCCATGGGCAGAGGTGGCGCTGTTTCTGAAACTGAGCAGTCATGTTTTCCTGATCCTAGACAAGCCATTTAAAGCATTGCTGCAGTACAAAATAGATCCTTACGTACAGTATCTGATGTTAGAGCTCAGCCATTTTTTTCCCGCAGACCTCTTTTTAATTTTAGGACGATATCATTATCTGCCGTGTTAGATAATGTTACTGCAACCTTATCACCAGTCGCTGTTTGGATGAGTTTATTCGCTCACACTGGGCTCTTATCTCCATCAAAGCTCTCCAGTAACAGAATGAATTAGTGCAGAGGCTGCTGTGATCACAGGACTTTCAATACCTAGAAAGTTCCCGAAACCTCCTTGTTTGTGCAAGATATTCAAGTTATTGTAGATGTATCTCTCTCAGCAAGAAGAACCTAAAGATATGTAATAATTTAAGTCTACTTTTACATTGCACCATATTAAAATGGAGTGTTGTCACCAAGTGTTCCCTGGAACCTTCCTAGCGCGCGGCAAGAATATCTCTCGCTTGTCAGATTTGCCTTTGAGAGCTTGTGAAAATCTGAGAGGTTAAACCTTTGGGTGCTCTTTTGGCTGATATTAATGGTTATTAAACAGAGGACATCTCCAAGGTATTATCTTCATTCTGAACACATGTATTTCCTCAGCTGTTAAGTGCTGTCTTCTTCCCCCCTGCAGCTATATTCGAGCGTCTCCGGAACATCCTTCACGAGTCGGAGATAGACAAACGTGTCCAGTACATGATTGAGGTTATGTTTGCGGTAAGAAAGGACGGCTTTAAGGATCACCCAGTTATCCCCGAAGGACTGGACCTGGTGGAGGAGGAAGATCAGTTTACACACATGCTTCCACTAGAAGATGATTATAATCCAGAAGATGTCCTTAGTAAGTCCTAGCATTGCATAGATCACTCCACTGATGAAAGTCTCTGGCAGCTGGAAATTGACTTCTCTGCAAAATGTGTGTTTGCGACATAAATCAGGATCATTCTGTTGCACGGAGATTTCTCATCCCTGAGCTGTTTCTCTTTATGACACCGTTTCTGTTACAACAAATCTCTTATGCTTTTCTGTGTACTACTTCTATGCTGTAGTCAGAAACCTCTGCTATAAAGCCAGAATGCTGCAATCATTCACTTCTGTCTAAGCCCTCTTATGTAAATGCAATGTGTTCCTGAGACTGGCTCTCGTATTCTTATTTCTTTGTAAAAAAAACAAAAAAACTGCTGCTTACCAGCCTTGAGAATAAAGGCCCAATGCAAATCAAACTAATGTAAGCTGAACCCGACCATATTGAAGGTTCCCATTGCCCTGCCCCCATCCCTACAGATGATATCCTTATTCTACCCTCAGGCTATGTGCACACGTCAGGATTTCTTGCAGAAATTTTCCTGACAAAAACCGGACATTTCTGCCAGAAAACAGCATGCATTTTTTTCGCTTTTTTTCGTGCGTTTTTGACGCCTTTTTTTGTGCGATTTTTTTTTTTTCCAAATGCATAGAATTGCTGGAAAAACGCCGAAAATCCGCAAAATTAATGAACATGCTGCTTTTTTTACCGCAATGCTTTTTTTTTTCGCGGAAAAAAATGCACCATGTGCACAAAACATGCAGAATGCATTCTAAATGATAGAATGCATAATGTATGCGTTTTTAATTAGTTTTTATTGCGAAAAAACCTGAACGTGTGCACATACCCTAAAAGATAATGGGGTGGATAAGGATCTGACACATCCAATTTCTTGCTGCCGATCCCTTTGTTCTTGATGAGATAAGCCTCCATTAGAGGAGGCTGGCAATATATCTCTCATAGAGAACACAGGAACACTCGGCAGAACTAGCAGTCCTGTATATGGTGGAGTCAGGAAAGATGGCTGCTGGCCGAACAGCTGCATTCTATTTTGTAAAGGGACTGTAAGAGAGATCCCGTCACATATCACAATCTTCAGCCGCTTGGTGTTCATGGAATTGCACCACAGTTTACAGGGGTTGTGCTGTCTAAAACTACAAGTCTGCAGTCACTTCATGCGACTGCAAACTTGCTAATCCTCTCCCCGCACCGACTGCATTCTGTGAGGATTCTCCTTTCCGGTGGTCTTGTGACCAGAAGTAGGCGATATGCATAATCCTGGCCACAATATGACTAGACTGTTATCGGCCTCTCTCCACACACTTGCATTGAGTAAGGCCGTGCCCATCTAGTCAGATTGTGGCCAGATCACATACTTGTGGTCAAATGTCCGCCGTTCCTGGTGCTCACAGGAGAATTCTCGCCTGATATGAGAATTCACAAGTCTGCAGTCACGTAAAGTAACTGCAGACTTGCAGTTGTAGACTGGACAACCCCCTTAACATGCACAATGAATGGCCGGGAGTAGGGTTGAGCGACTTTTGCTCTTTTAGGATCGAGTCGGGTAAAAAGTCGGGGGGCCGACCGACACCCAATGCAAGTCAATGGGGATTTTTTTTTTTTTTTCTCTCTCTCTCTCTCTCTCTCTCTCTCTCTCTCTCTCTCTCTCTCTCTCTCTCTCTCTCTTCCTTCATTGGCTGAAAAAGTGTCGGTTAAAGCGTCATATGAAACGCAACTTTGGCGCGAAGATCGCTGACCGCATGGCTGATCCCACCCTGGGATCGGCTTGGGTTTCACAAAACCCGACTTTGCCGAAAGTCGGCGACTTATGAAATTGACCGATCCGTTTCGCTCAACCCTAGCCGGGAGTGTTGTAAGTCATGATGAATAATTGTTCATAGTCATCATAATTATTACATAATTTGCAGAAACTGTCATGTAAATGTAAAATAAATTGTGGTGCATTTTGATTGAAATTTCCCATTGAATCGTCTTAACGGCGTTAATTTTTTTTCTCCTGTGTGGATGGGATTTTTTAAACGCTCATCCTCTTTGCTGCTGACTCCCGGTGGAGCACCTAGGGTTCGTGCTCTTAAAGGGGAGCACTATAGCTTAGAGGCATTTAATGTAAGTGTTCACCTGCAAGATGGCTCCTAGTCAATAGCTGGGAGGCATCTTGATTAACAGGCACCCTTCCCAATAGGGAGCTGCCAAGCAACACTTTCTGTCATTGGGTAGTGTAGTGTTCTACTAGTGAAGTTGTGAGGTCCCCTGATTCCAATGTGGCCAGTGTCATGAACCCAAGTCCCTGATTGTAGTGCAGTCAGTCTTGATCCCGAGTTCCCTGGTCCTAGTGCAGCAAGTGCCTGTACGTGTTTTCCATGTCTCGGGCTGCTACAACAAGTCTCCGGAGCCGCATTGGCGTTACCTGAATCAAGTCCTGTCTCTCCTTGTCAATAACTGTTCTTCCAAAGGATCCTGAACCTCTCAGTCTGAACGGAGCCCGAGTCCATATCCATGTCTGCGCACCTGACCCTTGAGGTCAGGAGCTACAGTACTTGGGGACTGCTTAGGAGTAGTACCTGGCGGCTACCTGCATCCAATCCTGACCTGGTAGCCACTTGGGTACGCCTTTTCCTAGGTGAGCCCGACCCTGTGGCATAGAGGGTTCATGAAACTACATGCTCCACCTGCGCGCGTGACAGGTTCCACTGTAATCAGATGATTTTGCTAGGCTGCTAATACTAATGGCTATTAATTTCCTCCTTTATTGGGAAGTAGCAATGAACTGTAAGACATATATCTGACGGCTGTTGGAATGTAAAACGGGTCAGTAAAGCTACCCCATGCACACTAGACTAATGTCAGTAAAGCCCCGCACACACACTAGACTAATGTCAGTAAAGCCCCCCACACGCACTAGACTAATGTCAGTAAAGCCCCCCACACGCACTAGACTAATGTCAGTAAAGCCCCCCACACGCACTAGACTAATGTCAGTAAAGCCCCCCACACGCAGTAGACTAATGTCAGTAAAGCCCCCCACACGCACTAGACTAATGTCAGTAAAGCCCCCCACACGCACTAGACTAATGTCAGTAAAGCCCCCCACACGCAGTAGACTAATGTCAGTAAAGCCCCCCACACGCACTAGACTAATGTCAGTAAAGCCCCCCACACGCACTAGACTAATGTCAGTAAAGCTACCCCATGCACACTAGACTAATGTCAGTAAAGCCCCCCACACGCACTAGACTAATGTCAGTAAAGCCCCCCACACGCACTAGACTAATGTCAGTAAAGCTACCCCATGCACACTAGACTAATGTCAGTAAAGCCCCCCACACGCACTAGACTAATGTCAGTAAAGCCCCCCACACGCAGTAGACTAATGTCAGTAAAGCCCCCCACACGCACTAGACTAATGTCAGTAAAGCCCCCCACACGCACTAGACTAATGTCAGTAAAGCTACCCCATGCACACTAGACTAATGTCAGTAAAGCCCCCCACACGCACTAGACTAATGTCAGTAAAGCCCCCCACACGCACTAGACTAATGTCAGTAAAGCTACCCCATGCACACTAGACTAATGTCAGTAAAGCCCCCCACACGCACTAGACTAATGTCAGTAAAGCTACCCCATGCACACTAGACTAATGTCAGTAAAGCCCCCCACACGCACTAGACTAATGTCAGTAAAGCCCCCCACACGCACTAGACTAATGTCAGTAAAGCTACCCCATGCACACTAGACTAATGTCAGTAAAGCCCCCCACGCACTAGACTAATGTCAGTAAAGCCCCCCACACGCACTAGACTAATGTCAGTAAAGCTACCCCATGCACACTAGACTGTCAGTAAAGCCCCCCACGCACTAGACTAATGTCAGTAAAGCCCCCCACACGCAGTAGACTAATGTCAGTAAAGCCCCCCACACGCAGTAGACTAATGTCAGTAAAGCCCCCCACACGCAGTAGACTAATGTCAGTAAAGCCCCCCACACGCACTAGACTAATGTCAGTAAAGCCCCCCACACGCACTAGACTAATGTCAGTAAAGCCCCCCACACGCACTAGACTAATGTCAGTAAAGCCCCCCACACGCACTAGACTAATGTCAGTAAAGCTACCCCATGCACACTAGACTGTCAGTAAAGCCCCCCACACGCACTAGACTAATGTCAGTAAAGCCCCCCACACGCACTAGACTAATGTCAGTAAAGCTACCCCATGCACACTAGACTGTCAGTAAAGCCCCCCACGCACTAGACTAATGTCAGTAAAGCCCCCCACACGCAGTAGACTAATGTCAGTAAAGCCCCCCACACGCACTAGACTAATGTCAGTAAAGCCCCCCACACGCACTAGACTAATGTCAGTAAAGCCCCCCACACGCACTAGACTAATGTCAGTAAAGCTACCCCATGCACACTAGACTGTCAGTAAAGCTACCCCATGCACACTAGACTGTCAGTAAAGCCCCCCACACGCACTAGACTAATGTCAGTAAAGCCCCCCACACACACTAGATTAATGTTAGTAAAGCCCCCCACACGCACTAGACTAATGTCAGTAAAGCCCCCCACACGCACTAGACTAATGTCAGTAAAGCTACCCCATGCACCCTAGACTAATGTCAGTAAAGCCCCCCACACACTAGACTAATGTTGGCCAAGTCTTCTGATCTTGGCACGATGGGCTGACAATCTGATGTGTATGGGGACCTCTGTACTCGCCCATGACATGTCTGGAGGAGAGAAGGAGAAGACGTGTTGGATTTCCAGTGGTTGATCCTTTTCTTCTACAAGACATAATTTGCTGGCGCAGGATTCCAGCAGCAGCTCTTGTAAAAGAAAGAATTGATCCGTAGCAGATTCTAAGCTGTAAATGACACAGTCCAAAAAAGCCCAAAATCCACTGGTCTAATTAAAGTCCCAACCCAAAAATGGATGGAGAGCACTCAACAGGGGCAGAAAATATGAAAAATTCCACACTGTTTTGTGTATGGAGCAGTAAAGGAAGTTTTTCGATGTTTTCTACCCCTGGTGAGTGCTGTCCATCAATGTTTGGGTTCTGGCAGCAGCTCAGTCATAGGGTGAGTCAGGAGAGCGCCGTGGACAATCTATATGGGGGTCTTGGGTACTAAAATAATAAAAATAACTGGGGAACCAGGTGATGCATCCTTATAGGTCAAGGAGGTTCTGGAGATGGGACCTCCCCCTGTAAGGCAGGGTAACACCACGCATTTTACTTATTGCTTGCATTTCTTTGCCGTCAGTCTCATGTGATAAGTAATCCCCTGAATTTTGTTTTAGATGTCTTCAAGATGGATCCAAATTTTCTTGAAAACGAAGAGAAGTATAAGACCATTAAAAAAGGTGCGTAATAATACAAGATGAGGCAATAAAGTACAAGGGTTGTGGGCAATCATTAATGAATTCTAGTATAGATACAGTATGCACCTTGCGTAAAGCTAATAGAGCTGTGCGCCCACTCGCTGCGTTGTGCTTTTCCCTGTAGCAGAGGAGAGGCACATACTTATTTACAATGGAAATTCATCCGGTATTTTTAATAAATCTGCGGTATGATGTAGTTGTCATTGCTGGAATGTGCATAATAACTCTACATCCGAAAACCAACAATGCCATTAAATCTCTGGAGAGAATTTATTACTATTATTTGGTGTCGGTGAAGAAAAATACTTCTGTGCAGAGAGAACATTGGCAGCGAGGGGCCTGACTCCGGACCCACGTCCCTGCCCTCCGCCTAAGTGTTCAGCTTTAGTTTTATTGGTTTCTGTGTCATTGGGAAGGAATTCAGTGTGGGGCTTGTTTCTTTGTGCTCAATTTGTAGATTCATTTTCTGTTTAATGAGTTTTATTTCCTTTTGATTTTAAGAAATTTTGGATGAAGGTGACAGCGATTCCGAAGGCGAAGAGGGAGGGAGTGATGATGACAGCGATGAAGATGACAACGACGAAGCAGCAGAGGAAGGCGGCGAGGAAGGTTGGTGCTTTCATTTGGTTTATAGAATGTAATATTTGCAAGACCTTAAAAAAAAAATGTTTAAACAGTCCTCTTCTCCTTTTGTATATTTCCCTGGTGGGAGATGGTCATCGGGGCCTTCTGCTGGTCTCTGCTCTACAAAAAGCAGAGGTATTAACGTACATGGAGTCAGCAGTGTTCTGCGAGTTTCCAGTACTTTATTTTGGCGGGTCCTGAGTATATGTGTTTTTTTTTTTTTATAAACTAAATACTCCTTGCTAGGGCTTATTACAAAGAAATGTGTGCCGCAGGGTGACCTTACTAAGTAGTCAGCTTGTTACAGAGCTATTTATGAGGAACGGTTGGGGTTCACATTTCAGCTTTCTTTATGGATATTATTGCAATCTTATAATTTCCTCCTACACAACGTTTGCTGTCAATGAATGGAAACACCCTTGTTTTCTAAAGGCTGACCATTTTTACACATCTATTGATACTCGGACTGAGCTGTAGGTTGGTGTAATGTTTCGGTATAGATAGAAGCTACCAATCTGTAAGCGAGGAGCTCTGTGCCGCAACCAGTGAAGTGATTTAACCCCTTAACGATGGACAATGTACTTGTATGCCCCTCGTCAGGGTAGTCGGTATAGAGCTAACACAGGAAATGAGCTCGAACCATCCCCATCAGCCATCATTTGCCATTAACCCCTTCCCGACATTTGACGTACTATCCCGTCGAGGTGGGGTGGGCCCGTATGACCGCCGACGGGATAGTACGTCATCATCGATCAGCGGCGCTCACGGGGGGAGCGCGGCCGATCGCGGCCGGGTGTCAGCTGCATATCGCAGCTGACATCCGGCACTATGTGCCAGGAGCGGTCACGGACCGCCCCCGGCACATTAACCCCCGGCACACCGCGATCAAACATGATCGCAGTGTACCGGCGGTATAGGGAAGCATCGCGCAGGGAGGGGGCTCCCTGCGGGCTTCCCTGAGACCCCCGGAGCAACGCGATGTGATCGCGTTGCTCTGAGGGTCTCCTACCTCCCTCCTCGCCGCAGGTCCCGGATCCAAGATGGCCGCGGCATCCGGGTCCTGCAGGGAGGGAGGTGGCTTACCGAGTGTCTGCTCAGAGCAGACACTTGGAAAGCCTGCAGCCCTGCACAGCAGATCGTCGATCTGGCAGAGTGCTGTGCACACTGCCAGATCAATGATCTGTGATGTCCCCCCCTGGGACAAAGTAAAAAAGTAAAAAAAAATTTTTTCCACATGTGTAAAAAAAAATAAAAAAAAAATTCCTAAATAAATAATAATAAAAAAAATATATTATTCCCATAAATACATTTCTTTATCTAAATAAAAAAAACAAAACAATAAAAGTACACATATTTAGTATCGCCGCGTCCGTAACGACCCAACCTATAAAACTGCCCCACTAGTTAACCCCTTCAGTAAACACCGTAAGAAAAAAAAAAAAAAAACGAGGCAAAAAACAACGCTTTATTACCATACTGCCGAACAAAAAGTGGAATAACACACGATCAAAAAGACTGATATAAATATCCATGGTACCGCTGAAAACGTCATCTTGTCCCGCAAAAAAAAAGCCGCCATACAGCATCATCAGCAAAAAAATAAAAAAGTTATAGTCCTGAGAATAAAGCGATACCAAAATAATTATTTTTTCTATATTTTAGTTTTTATCGTATAAAAGCGCCAAAACATAAAAAAATGATATAAATGAGATATCGCTGTAATCGCACTGACCCGACGAATAAAACTGCTTTATCAATTTTACCAAACGCGGAACGGTATAAACGCCTCTCCCAAAAGAAATTCATGAATAGCAGGTTTTTGGTCATTCTGCCTCACAAAAATCGGATTAAAAAGCGATCAAAAATGGTCACGTGTCCGAAAATGTTACCAATAAAAACGTCAACTCGTCCCGCAAAAAACAAGACCTCACATGACTCTGTGGAGCAAAATGTGGAAAAATTATAGGTCTCAAAATGTGGAGACGCAAAAACTTTTTTGCTATAAAAAGCGTCGCTGGTTTCACACTTGCGTTTTTGTCTGCAGCGTTTTTTGCACAAAAAACCGCATGCGTTTTTTCCCTATATTTGACATTGAAAACGCATGCGGTTTTTTTGTACGCATTTGGTCGCGTTTTCAAACGCATGCGGTTTTTTTCTGCATGCGTTCATTTTCAGAAATACAACCTGCAGTATTTTCTTGCGTTTTTAAGCACATGCGTTTGTTTGCGTTAAAAACGCATGCATTTTTATCGAAAAAAAACAGAAAACACACTGAAAAGCCACCCACCACCATCAAGGTGATAAAGGGATCCAAACCCTAACCCTAACTCTACCCCTAACCTCACCCCTAACCGTTTAATGAACATTTTCTGACAGTCATAGTGCCACGTATTTCAGTGCCACGTATTTCAGTGCCACGTATTTCAGTGCCACGTATTTCAGTGCCACGTATTTCTGTGCCACGTATTTCAGTGCCACGTGTTTCAGTGCCACGTATTTCAGTGCCACGTATCACGTATTTCAGTGCCACATATTTTAGTACCACGTATTTCAGTGCCACGTATTTCAGTGCCACGTATTTCAGTGCCACGTATTTCAGTGCCACGTATTTCAGTGCCACGTATTTCAGTGCCACGTATTTCAGTGCCACGTATTTCAGTGCCACGTGTTTCAGTGCCACGTGTTTCAGTGCCACGTATTTAAGTGCCACGTATCACATATTTCAGTGCCACGTATTTCAGTGCCACGTATTTCAGTGCCACGTATTTCAGTGCCACGTATTTCAGTGCCACGTATTTCAGTGGCACGTATTTCAGTGCCACGTATTTCAGTGCCACGTATTTCAGTGCCACGTATTTCAGTGCCACGTATCACATATTTCAGTGCCACGTATTTCAGTGCCACATATTTCAGTGCCACGTATCACGTATTTCAGTGCCACGTGTTTCAGTGCCACGTATTTCAGTGCCACGTATTTCAGTGCCACATATTTCAGTGCCACGTATTTCAGTGCCACGTATTTTAGGGCCACGTATTTCAGTGCCACGTATTTCAGTGCCACGTGTTTCAGTGCCACGTGTTTCAGTGCCACGTGTTTCAGTGCCACGTGTTTCAGTGCCACGTATTTAAGTGCCACGTATTTCAGTGCCACGTGTTTCAGTGCCACGTATTTAAGTGCCACGTATCACGTATTTCAGTGCCACGTATTTCAGTGCCACGTATTTCAGTGCCACGTATTTCAGTGCCACGTATTTCTGTGCCACGTATTTCAGTGCCACGTATTTTAGTGACACGTATTTTAGTGACACGTATTTCAGTCACGTTTAGGGTTAGGGTGAGGGGTAGGGTTAGGGTTAGGGCTAGGGTTGGAGGTAAAGTTAGGGTTAGGGTTTGGATTACATTTACGTTTGGATTAGGGTTGGGATTAGAATTATGGGTGTGTCAGGGCTAGGGGTGTGGTTAGGGTTACCGTTGGGATTAGGGTTAGGGGTGTGTTTGGGTTAGGGTTTCAGGTAGAATTGGGGAGTTTCCACTGTCCAGGCACATCAGGGGCTCTCCAAGCGCGACATGGCGTCCAATCTCAATTCCAGCCAATTCTGCGTTGAAAAAGTAAAACAGTGCTCCTTCCCTTCCGAGCTCTCCCGTGCGCCCAAAAAGGGGTTTACCCCAACATATGTGTTATCAGCGTACTCGGGACAAATTGAACAACAACTTCTGGGGTCCAAGTTCTCTTGTTATCCTTAGGAAAATAAAAATTTGGGGGGCTAAAAATCATTTTTGTGGGAAAAAAAAGATGTTTTATTTTCACGGCTCTGCGTTATAAACTGTAGTGAAACACTTGGGGGTTCAAAGTTCTCACAACACATCTAGATAAGTTCCTTGGGAGGTCTAGTTTCCAATATGGGGTCACTTGTGGGGGGTTTGTACTGTTTGGGTACATCAGGGGCTCTGCAAATGCAACGTGACGCCTGCAGACCAATCCATTTAAGGCTGCATTCCAAATGGCGCTCCTTCCCTTCCGAGCTCTGTCATGCACCCAAACAGTGGTTCCCCCCCACATATGGGGTATCAGCGTACTCAGGACAAATTGGACAACAACTTTTGGGGTCTAATTTATCCTGTTACCCTTGTAAAAATACAAAACTGGGGGCTAAAAAATCATTTTTGTGAAAAAAAAAAAGAATTTTTATTTTCACGGCTTTGCGCTATAAACTTTAGTGAAACACTTGGGGGTTCAAAGTTCTCAAAACACATCTAGATAAGTTCCTTGGGAGGTCTAGTTTCCAATATGGGGTCACTTGTGGGGGGTTTGTACTGTTTGGGTACATCAGGGGCTCTGCAAATGCAACGTGACGGCTGCTGACCAATCCATTTAAGTCTGCATTCCAAATGGCGCTCCTTCCCTTCCGAGCTCTGTCATGCGCCCAAACAGTGGTTCCCCCCCCACATATGGGGTATCAGCGTACTCAGGACAAATTGGAAAACAAATTTTGGGGTCCAATTTATTCTGTTACCCTTGTAAAAATACAAAGCTGGGTGCTAAAAAATCATTTTTGAGAAAAAAAATAAAAATTATTTTCACGGCTCTGCGTTATAATCTGTAGTGAAACACTTGGGGGTTCAAAGCTCTCAAAACACATCTAGATAAGATCCTTAGGGGGTCTACTTTCCAAAATGGTGTCACTTGTAGGGAGTTTCAATGTTTAGGCACATCAGGGGCTCTCCAAACGCAACATGGCGTCCCATCTCAATTCCAGTCAATTTTGCATTGAAAAGTCAAATGGCGCTCCTTCCCTTCCAAGCTCTGCCATGCGCCCAAACAATGGTTTACACCCACATATGGGGTATCAGCGTACTCAGGACAAATTGGCCAACATTTTTTGGGGTCCAATTTCTTCTCTTACCCTTGGGAAAATAAAAAATTGGGGGCAAAAAGATCATTTTTGTGAAAAAATATGATTTTTTATTTTTACGGCTCTGCATTATAAACTTCTGTGAAGCACTTGGTGGGTCAAAGTGCTCACCACACATCTAGATAAGTTCCTTAGGGGGTCTACTTTCCAAAATGGTGTCACTTGTAGGGAGTTTCAATGTTTAGGCACATCAGGGGCTCTCCAAACGCAACATGGCGTCCCATCTCAATTCCAGTCAATTTTGCATTGAAAAGTCAAATGGCGCTCCTTCCCTTCCAAGCTCTGCCATGCGCCCAAACAATGGTTTACACCCACATATGGGGTATCATCGTACTCAGGACAAATTGGCCAACATTTTTTGGGGTCCAATTTCTTCTCTTACCCTTGGGAAAATAAAAAATTGGGGGCAAAAAGATCATTTTTGTGAAAAAATATGATTTTTTATTTTTACGGCTCTGCATTATAAACTTCTGTGAAGCACTTGGTGGGTCAAAGTGCTCACCACACATCTAGATAAGTTCCTTAGGGGGTCTACTTTCCAAAATGGTGTCACTTGTAGGGAGTTTCAATGTTTAGGCACATCAGGGGCTCTCCAAACGCAACATGGCGTCCCATCTCAATTCCAGTCAATTTTGCATTGAAAAGTCAAATGGCGCTCCTTCCCTTCCAAGCTCTGCCATGCGCCCAAACAATGGTTTACACCCACATATGGGGTATCATCGTACTCAGGACAAATTGGCCAACATTTTTTGGGGTCCAATTTCTTCTCTTACCCTTGGGAAAATAAAAAATTGGGGGCAAAAAGATCATTTTTGTGAAAAAATATGATTTTTTATTTTTACGGCTCTGCATTATAAACTTCTGTGAAGCACTTGGTGGGTCAAAGTGCTCACCACACATCTAGATAAGTTCCTTAGGGGGTCTACTTTCCAAAATGGTGTCACTTGTAGGGAGTTTCAATGTTTAGGCACATCAGGGGCTCTCCAAACGCAACATGGCGTCCCATCTCAATTCCAGTCAATTTTGCATTGAAAAGTCAAATGGCGCTCCTTCCCTTCCAAGCTCTGCCATGCGCCCAAACAATGGTTTACACCCACATATGGGGTATCATCGTACTCAGGACAAATTGCACAACATTTTTTGGGGTCCAATTTCTTCTCTTACCCTTGGGAAAATAAAAAATTGGGGGCAAAAAGATCATTTTTGTGAAACAATATGATTTTTTATTTTTACGGCTCTGCATTATAAACTTCTGTGAAGCACTTGGTGGGTCAAAGTGCTCACCACACATCTAGATAAGTTCCTTAGGGGGTCTACTTTCCAAAATGGTGTCACTTGTAGGGGGTTTCAGTGTTTAGGCACATCAGGGGCTCTCCAAACGCAACATGGCGTCCCATCTCAATTCCAGTCAATTTTGCATTGAAAAGTCAAATGGCGCTCCTTTCCTTCCGAGCTCTGCCATACGCCCAAACAGTGGTTTACCCCCACATATGGGGTATCAGCGTACTCAGAACAAATTGTACAACAACTTTGGGGGTCCATTTTCTCCTGTTACCCTTGGTAAAATAAAACAAATTGGAGCTGAAATAAATTTTGTGTGAAAAAAAGTTATATGTTCATTTTTATTTAAACATTCCAAAAATTCCTGTGAAACACCTGAAGGGTTAATAAACTTCTTGAATGTGGTTTTGAGCACCTTGAGGGGTGCAGTTTTTAGAATGGTGTCACACTTGGGTATTTTCTATCATATAGACCCCTCAAAATGACTTCAAATGAGATGTGGTCCCTAAAAAAAAATGGTGTTGTAAAAATGAGAAATTGCTGGTCAACTTTTAACACTTATAACTCCGTCACAAAAAAAAATTTTGGTTCCAAAATTGTACTGATGTAAAGTAGACATGTGGGAAATGTTACTTATTAAGTATTTTGCGTGACATATGTCTGTGATTTAAGGGCATAAAAATTCAAAGTTGGAAAATTGCAAAATTTTCAAAATTTTCGCCAAATTTCCATTTTTTTCACAAATAAACGCAAGTTATATCGAATAAATTTTACCACTAACATGAAGTACAATATGTCACGAGAAAACAATGTCAGAATCGCCAAGATCCGTCAAAGCGTTCCAGAGTTATAGCCTCATAAAGGGACAGTGGTCAGAATTGTAAAAATTGGCCCGGTCATTAACGTGCAAACCACCCTTGGGGGTGAAGGGGTTAACAGTAGCAAGTGGAGCTGAGCTCTGCACGCTGCTGTCATTTTTGTTAAATGCAACTATACATCTGACAGTGTCTTTTACAGCGTGCGACACGAGGGCGAGCCATTCCACGCGCCCTCCGGCCCCCTCACAGCATGATTGTGGTGTGCTCTGCTGAAGATCCTCATGCCTGCAATGACTCTGCTTCTATGAAGACCAGAAAAAATTAACTTCCCACCACTAAGTCCGTAAACGTCTAACATATCAAAAGTAGTGTTGAGCGATACCGTCCGATACTTGAAAGTATCGGTATCGGAAAGTATCGGCCGATACCGGCAAAGTATTGGATCCAATCCGATACCGATACCCGATACCAATACAAGTCAATGGGACTCAAGTATCGGACGGTATTCCTGATGGTTCTCAGGGTCTGAAGGAGAGGAAACTCTCCCTCAGGCCCTGGGAACCATATTAATGTGTAAAATAAAGAATTAAAATAAAAAATATTGCTATACTCACCTCTCCGACGCAGCCTGAACCTCAGCGAGGGAACCGGCAGCGTTGTTTGCTTAAAATTTGCGCTTTTCTTTCCTTACGTGAAGTCCCGGCTTGTGATTGGTCGCGTGCCGCCCATGTGACTGCAACGCAACCAATCACAGCAAGCCGTGACGTAATTTCAGGTCATTCAGTATTTTAAAATTACGCTCCGGCTTTGTGATTGGTTGCGTCGCAGTCACATGGGCGACGCAACCAATCACAGCAAGCCGTGACGTAATTTCAGGTCCTTAAGGATTTTAAAATTACGTCCCGGCTTTGTGATTGGTTGCGTCGCAGTCACATGGGCGACGCAACCAATCACAAGCCGTGACGTCACGGGAGGCTGGACACGCGCGCATTTTAAAGTGCGCGCGTGTCCAGCCTCCCGTGACGTCCCGGCTTGTGATTGGTTGCGTCGCTGTCAACCAATCACAAGCCGGGAGGCTGGACACGCGCGCATTTTAAAATGCGCGCGAGTCCAGCCTCCCGTGACGTCCCGGCTTGTGATTGGTTGCGTCGCTGTTAACCAATCACAAGCCGGGAGGCTGGACACGCGCGCATTTTAAAATGCGCGCGAGTCCAGCCTCCCGTGACGTCCCGGCTTGTGATTGGTTGCGTCGCTGTCAACCAATCACAAGCCGGGAAGCCATTTTAAAATGCGCGCGTGTCCAGCCTCCCGGCTTGTGATTGGTTGACCGCGACGCAACCAAATCACAAGCCGGGAGGCTGGACACGCGCGCATTTTAAAATGGCTTCCCGGCTTGTGATTGGTTGACAGCGACGCAACCAATCACAAGCCGGGACGTCACGGGAGGCTGGACTCGCGCGCATTTTAAAATGCGCGCGTGTCCAGCCTCCCGGCTTGTGATTTGGTTGCGTCGCTGTCAACCAATCACAAGCCGGGAGGCTGGACACGCGCGCATTTTAAAATGCGCGCGAGTCCAGCCTCCCGTGATGTCCCGGCTTGTGATTGGTTGCGTCGCTGTCAACCAATCACAAGCCGGGACGTCACGGGAGGCTGGACACGCGCGCATTTTAAAATGCGCGCGTGTCCAGCCTCCCGTGACGTCACGGCTTGTGATTGGTTGCGTCGCCCATGTGACTGCGACGCAACCAATCACAAAGCCGGGACGTAATTTTAAAATCCTTAAGGACCTGAAATTACGTCACGGCTTGCTGTGATTGGTTGCGTCGCCCATGTGACTGCGACGCAACCAATCACAAAGCCGGAGCGTAATTTTAAAATACTGAATGACCTGAAATTACGTCACGGCTTGCTGTGATTGGTTGCGTTGCGGTCACATGGGCGGCACGCGACCAATCACAAGCCGGGACCTCACGTAAGGAAAGAAAAGCGCGAATTTTAAACAAAGAACGCTGCCGCTTCCCTCGGTAAGGTGCAGGCTGCGTCGGAGAGGTGAGTATAGCAATATTTTTTATTTTAATTCTCTCTTTTACACATTTTTACATTAATGTTGTTTCGATACCGATACCCGATACCACAAAAGTATCGGATCTCGGTATCGGAATTCCGATACAGCAAATATCGGCCGATACCCGATACTTGCGGTATCGGAATGCTCAACACTAATCAAAAGCTAAAATGGATTAACCGGTCGGTGCAAAATTCCATAAAGGGGAAAAGAAAAAAAATCGAAAACTCAGATTTGCATTTTTTTTTTTGTGACTTTCTGAATCTTCACCACTTAAAAAAAAAAAAAAAAAAAATCCAAGTATGGTATCACCGTCATTGTACTGACTTTGGATATATTTTTCCGGTTTTACATTACATTGCATGGTAAACAAAATTGATGGTGTACATAACAACTCCTCTCACAAGAAAGAAAAAAAGACTTCATAAAACTGTCGGTAGAAAAACTAGAATGAGAAAAAAATAAACAAAAAATCATCTAGTTGTGTACATTTTTACTTTGTAAATCAATAGTACCCATGAAAACAAGAACCGTTGCTAAATTTGTGTCACTTTTTTCCCTCAAATCTGGCGTAAATATCACTAATAAGTTTTCCCAATTATATTAATCTGGACAGACTGTTCTTGACAGTCTAGGGACACAGAATGATGGATTCACTTTTCGGTGTTATTTTTTTTTGTCTTTTTTTTAAGATTATCTGTCGACAGTGTTGGTATTTGCATTGCAATTTATATAATGAAGAAGCAAAAGTGATGATTCCATTTCCTACATAAATGTAAATATATTCGTTCCATATCTTCATGGAGGAAAATTAAAAACGGGGATTTAAAAATGAGGTAAACCCTCGGGGGATTGGTTTTCCATAGTTCTGGTAGAGCTGTGACCTCGGACTAGTGAATAATGTGCTGGAGAGTGATGAAATGCTCGTCTGGCAGACTGGATGGGTGTTGGAGAAGTGGCACAGGCAATGCCCGCGTGATACACGTTGGCACTGAGAAGACTTTGAAGATAAATTGAGGCAGGAGCTGAGGTAATATGGAATAATGATGAGCTCATTGCACACATCCGTCCGCCTCCACTTTGTTTTTCCGTCCACATTTGTGTCTAGCTTCACTGCAGATGTCCCAAGTTCTAGTATTGAAGTACGGGTAAAAGAAAAAGGGTCGATGAAAAAGAACTGATACACAGTCATGGTAACACATCTGCTTTATCAATAAGTCATGTATATTATGTAGAAAGGGGGATTTGTTAAATGCACTTTTTTTTTATGACTAGGAAAAGTGGTGAGTGAAGGAAAAAAGGATTTGCTTACATTTAGTGATGAGAACATGGTAGGATAAGGTGTTATCTGAGCATGCTCAGATGCTAAAATAGTGACTTAGGCGTGCTCGAAAAATGTGTTTGAGCCCCCGCTCCTGCATGTCTGCTGCTGTTCAACAGCCACAACACACACAGGCATTGCCTGACAAACAGACAATCCCCTCATGTGTTGCGGCTGTTGAACAGCTGCGAGACATGCAGGAGTAGGGATCCCAACATGTTTTTGACCACGCCGAAGTCACTGTTAGTACCTGAGCATGCTCAGATAAGGCCGCTTTCACACTTCCGTCTTTCAGCTCCCTTCACAATCCGTCGTTTTTTGAGAATGCAGGATCCTGCAAAAAAAATTTTTTCTTTAACCTGGTTTGTGTTGTGTATGTGTTTCCGCTGCGAAGACGCATACCTAACAGGTGCACATAGGCTCAACGGGGCCGTCAGAAAGACAGGCCCAGTGCACACATTTTCCACAATCTGCACAGGATCCGTCATTTCAACGTCTTGACGGATCCTGTGCAGATTTGGAAGACGGAAGTGTGAAAGAAGCCTAACATCTTATCCGAGAACGTTCGCTCATCATTTCTAGCTTTCTAAAACCAGCGCCACTTTTATTCTTGGACAGTGTCTGGAATTACAGCTGAGCCCTATTCATTTCAAGCAGGATTGAGCCACAAAACCAGATGCAGCTTTTAGACACCCGTTGCACATCTTACCTTATCACTGATTATCCTCTTAAAGGCCTTTTCCAGTATTAAGGGTCCATTTACACTGTCTGACCGGTGGCACAAAACGACCACTGATCCGTAAATATTTACCAATTGGCGGTCACCGCAAGAATGCGGTAAGCAGCGTGCTCTGAGCGATCTGTTCTGTACACAGTCTGCCATGAGTCTCGGCAGTGCATGTTCTGTTTACACAGGATAATGTGCCACCTGGGACGATGATCGTTTGCACTTCACAAAAGATTATTTTCATTCACCATCCACCTCTACACTGTATACTACGAAAGCCTCTAAAATCCACAAGACTCTTGGCTTTCCTCCTGATCCTCTCCTTGCCACTTTATATGGAGCGCTTTACAAATGTTGATGTTTGTGAAACGCCATTGTAGCATCTCTGTGGACCATGTCAGGTCAGGAGAAAGAAGACAAAGATTGTGTGTTATTCAGCCAGCACCTGCCTCTGACAGCAGCAATCTGAACTAGCTCAGATCGCTGCTGTTTAACCACTTAAATGACGCTGGAAATCGCTGCATGTTCCCATCCTCCCCTGCAATGTGAACATAGGTGCCGCCTGTCAGGTTCATGTTGTGAAGCGATGTGGTAAAAAGCATTGTTGTAAGTATTGCCTTAAAAGTTGTTTTTATCAAGACACAAGACGATCTTTAACCTGTATGATAAATCCTGTAGAGAGGGGAAAAAAATCAAAATGCTAAAATTGTTTTTCAGTAAGGCTACTTTCACACTTGCGTCACAATCCATTGATTTTTGAGAATGCAGGATCCTGCATTTTCCTATAGACTTGTATTAGTGATGGATTGTGACGGATGGCCATCCGTTTCATCCTTCGTGCACTGGATCCGTCGGAAAAGAACGGTCCGTCGTGCGGAGAAAACGTTCATAGGGACGTTTTTTCTGCACGTTGGAAAATCGGTCAGCGATGCATCTTGCGCTGCCCGTCGTCTGCTATAATGGAAGTTTATGGACGCAGGATCCGTCGCTGACCGTCACACACAGGAATCCAGCGACGGATCCCATTAGATTTTCTCTCTCTCTTCTCTCTTCTGTCTTCTCTCTTCTCTCTCTTCTCTCTCGTCCCCGGACATTTAATTCCCGGAATTTTTGGACGACGCACCCGTCATTACACTGGATGCGTCACACACCTTTTTCCCTATTTTCATGACGTCCGTCGATATGTCATTTTGCTGCACAACGACGTACAGCACAAAAAAACGACTGTCTCCATAAAATTTAATACAAAGTGATCAAAACATCTTCTTGACCCCAATATGGTATCAATAAAAACTACAGCTTACATAGAAAAAAAACCATCATATGTCTGTGCCAACCTAAATATAATAGGTTATGGCTCTCGGAAGTAGAGGAAAACATGGGGAGCACAAAAAATGAAAATGATACTATTTTTATGTGGGTTAATAGTGTGAGGAGCCCCCCCCTGCATTTTGAGGAAGCCTTCATACAAGTGTCCCTATTATATACTCTCCTTGAGACTAGATATGATAAAGCAGATCACATTTTCAAGCTATTTTTACGTCGTTGCATTACATGTGCAGAAAATATTAAAAAATTCTCTTAATTATTTTAATACATGTGGAACAATTCTGATGATTTATTTTGTGTAATTTTCTTTTAGGGGAGAAGATAACCATTCATGACAAAACAGAGATTAACCTGGTTTCCTTCCGCCGAACGATTTATCTTGCCATCCAGTCCAGGTAAGACAGCTGAGCCTTCCCACTGACGGCAAATGTTTGTAATAGATTTTTAATGCTATATTTTCTTTATTTTTTTAGTCTGATCTTCCACCATCCCACCCTTCTCGCATCGCAACTTATTTTCCTGCCGGCACCATGCCGCCCCTCTTTTAGAAACACATCATGAGTAGTTGACAGCTCGGCACCGCGGGCGCTGTCTCCCGACAGACACATTCAGTTGCTGACAAATATGAGCGCTAGTGTCTGCCAACCAAAACTGCGTGTAAGGGATCAAATTGACAGTTTCTGTAGGATGGAAAGTCTGCAAGTAGCTTACATGTAAAGCCGCGTCCCTCCGATTACACAGTGCACAATAGTCATTATCCTTCATACATTGCGTAGCCCATTCATCTTCTGAGTAGCAGCACAGGCCATGGGCGGCTCAGACCTATTTATTAAGGGACAGAGCGCCCTGTAATAGCCACTATACGAACACTATAATTCACAAACAATTCAACTTAATTGAAAATAAGGTCCGCTCCTGCTAGCAAAAAGCAGCAATTTTAATAGTAATTTTTAATTTTTTTTAAACTTCTGTTCTGTCCTTTTCTTTAGCCACATAGCCATTATGCCAGCAGCGTTCTCGCCAATTCTACCTGCTGCAAATCCGATGGTAATGCAGTTATTTCATCTGACTTGGACAGTCTATTTCTTTCCTATTCATTCTCCAGCAATGCAGAGAGGGATAAAAAATCAGAAGCAAAATAGTGTCTGGCTTTCAAATATGTGTGATAAGCAAAAAGCTTGGATCAAAATAATGCTGGTGTAATGGTTTTTTTTTTGTGACCGTAAAACGTACTTATACCTACACGTGCCTAATGGAGCCTAGCCGCTCCTATAACTCTGCTGCTGCTTTTCTGCAATAAATGGATCTGATTGCATTTGAAAATCCCCTAATGATTTAACAGCCCCTGCTTTCCTGGGAGGCAATTTTCAGATTTTGCAAAACGTGTTCAATAGTATTGTTAATCTTCCTTGCTGTACTTATCACCCTACTGCCAGCGCTCCACACTGATCCGTGCACTTCCATCTTCTCAGTAGCAATTGTTAAACTTTTTCAACATTCCTTTATTTTTGTCATGGAAATGTTCTCTGTGGGACACCTGTCCCCTCTCCTGACATGTCTGTTTTAGTAAATACTTATATTCTTCATATCCCATCAACTCGGGAGCATCTTCTCTTACAACTTTCCTTTGTGGTATTCCTCTATTATTCCTCCTAGAAATGTATACATTTTGTAGCTGCATTCTAATTGTATAATATCAAAATTGTCAATTTATTTATAACTTTTTTGGAAGGATATCAGAGGAGCAACCAGATACAGAATTATGACAAACTATTTTCCAAAGTTAATAGTTAAAAAAAAAATTAGTTCTGAGCGAATGTGCTTGGATGATGTTATCAGAGCATGCTCTAGTGTTATCCGAGTGTCTTGGCCCCACAGCTGCATTTCTCGTGGCTGCCAGACAGCGCAACACATGGTGATTGCCTAACCAACAGGCAATCCCTGCATGTGTTGCGACTGTCAAATAGCTGTGAGACATGGAGGCGCAGGGACTTGAACATATTCTTCAAGCATCACGAAGACACTCTGTTGGCACATGAGCATGCTCTGATAACACCTTATCCCAGCACGTTCGCTCATCACTAGAAGAAATATTTACAAAAATACCGTATTTTTCGGACCATAAGACGCTCCCCAAATTTTAAGAAGGAAAATGGGGGAAAAAAAATTAATGTGTCAAATGGGGGTCCGTCTTACAGTCCTGAATTTGGCTTCCCAGGGGGGGCATCGGCAGCGCTAGTGGAGCGGAGTCACAGGGGATATTTGGTCGTCCGGCAATATGATAGACTGGTGTGCAGGTTTGGCGGTGTGGGGGGGCTTCAGCGGCATTTTGTGAAAGCCCAGAGCCCCCGCACATCCATTGCTGTGATGCGGTGGTCTCTGGGAAATCCCATCGCAGCGCTGCAGGTTCGGTGGTACGGGGGCTGCGGCGACATTTTGGGGAAGCCCCCACAGTTCTATTATCTCGATGCTGTGACCTCTGGGAAAATGGCCGCCGGAGGTGGCGCATACGTAGATTGAGATCTCGGCAACAGGAGACGAGATTTCAGAGCGAAGATCTCAATTTGTGCATGCGCCGCCTCCGGTGGCCATTTTGCTAGAGGCCACAGCATTGAGGCAATAGAAGTGCAGGGCCTCCGGGCTTTCACAAAATGTCACCGGAGGCTCGCACACCACCAAGCACTGCCGCACCAGGCTGGGATGGGAGCAAGATCATCGCCCTGCAGCGTCGGACCACCAGAAGAATTGCACGACTCCTGCTGCCACCACGCTAACTATAAGTACATTCCGACTATAAGACACACCCCCCCGTTTTTCCCCAAAAATTTTTGGGGGAAGAGTGCGTCTTATAGTCCGAAAAATACGGTAGATCTGTCAAGATTAAAAATGGGTCATGTTATAAATAATACATGAGACATTTAGACTTCAGTACTTAAAAAAGGCAAACCAAAAGAATCCTGCATGGTAAAGCTCAGTCTGAAGGCCCAAGAGCCTTCAGTTCCTGGAATCTCACTGTCTACTCTACAGGAACCTGACCCATGGCACTAAACCACCACCGATCAGCTGTATGTTTGTTGACTGGATGCCGTTTTTTTAGTCTAGATAGATTAACTTTCAAACTTAAGAGCACCCCTTTAAAAGGAATCTGTCAGCAGGTTTTTGCTACTGCATTTGTGAGCAGCATGATGTAGGAAAAGAGACCCTGAATCCAATGATATATCTCGTAGTTTACTAGGTGCAGCAGTTGTGACATAGAGTTCTTGGATGCAGCATGAAGCAGAGCTGAGAAAGCTACCCCCACCCGGCTCTGTATGTACATTGTCTATTGACAGTGAGCTATTTATCATAGTAGGGGGCGTGGCCAGACGAGTACTCGTGCGCCAGCTTGTCATAGCAATGATGATGTCTTAGTGATAAAACCTTTATTGTATGTAAACAGCACTTGTTGAATTCAGTGTTTTAACCCATACCTCATGCTGTCCTCATGCTTTGCTCAGATTCCTCAGCTTACATACCAAAAATCTGCTGACTTTTCCCTTTAAATGATTACGTTCTGGCTGTCTACATGGGGGAGTTTACTGCATAGTGCAGCCGCTCCTAAATTCCCTAAATGACACCAGTGCGTTTTCTTATCTCCCTCCATTCTGGGGATCCCTCTGCCATATTGACATAGTTGTCTGATAGGCGATGTAGGACCTGACTCTTCATCTCCTGCTAGTCCTTGAGTTGAGCCTTTTTTTTTCTGATGGACATGTTTCTTGCACATGCTCTGTTAAATGAAGCCCAGAGCATTTGTATCAACCACGTCCATCAAAGACTGTAGAGCTGAATAAAAGCTCTTGCTTAAGGCTATGTGCACACGTTCAGGATTTATTGCAGAAATTTCCTGAGAAAAACCTGAAATTTTCTGCAAGAAATCTGCATGCGTTTTTTTGCGCGTTTTTACCGCGTTTTTGGTCCTTTTTTTCCGGACATTTCCCAATGCATTATATAGTAGGAAATCTGCAAAAAAAAAAAAAAAAAACGCAAAATTAATGAACATGCTGCCTTTTTTACCGCGATGCGTTTTTTTCCGCGGAAAAAACACATCATGTGCACAAAAAGTGCGGAATTCATTCTAAATGATGGGATGCATAATGTATGCTGTTTTTTTGCGGTTTTATAGCGTTTTTATAGTGAAAAACGCGAAACATCAGCAACGTGTGCACACAGCCTTAGGTGGCCATGATGGTTTGGCCCTGTCCATCTTTTCAATTAAAGACCAGTTTTCCTAGAAAATAAGGCGCAAATAAAAGGGATCATTTTTTTTTTCTGGGAGGATTTGCTGAGCTGTGGGAAGGTAATAAAAAATCAGATTGAGGAAGCCGAATACAATGACAATATGGTGGAAGCAATAAAACAGAAGCCTGATGACAGGTTCCCTTTAATTGCATGTTTTATTCAGAACTCTGGGGAGTTATTTTGCTGTGTATATTATTAACTTTTTCTTCTTTCTTTTTTCCTTCAATATTCAGTTTAGATTTTGAGGAATGTGCTCACAAGCTAATAAAAATGGACTTTCCAGATAGTCAGACGGTAAGTTTTGAACAGTGATGTGGCCATATCTGTATAACATGTATTCATATACACTCACCGGCCACTTTATTAGGTACACCATGCTAGTAACGGGTTGGACCCCCTTTTGCCTTCAGAACTGCCTCAATTCTTCGTGGCATAGATTCAACAAGGTGCTGGAAGCATTCCTCAGAGATTTTGGTCCATATTGACATGATGGCATCACACAGTTGCCGCAGATTTGTCGGCTGCACATCCCAAAGATGCTCCATACAAGGCAGGATGGATCCATGCTTTCATGTTGTTTACGCCAAATTCTGACCCTACCATCCGAATGTCGCAGCAGAAATCGAGACTCATCAGACCAAGCAACGTTTTTCCAATCTTCTACTGTCCAATTTCGATGAGCTTGTACAAATTGTAGCCTCAGTTTCCTGTTCTTAGCTGAAAGGAGTGGTACCCGGTGTGGTCTTCTGCTGCTGTAGCCCATCTGCCTCAAAGTTCGACGCACTGTGCGTTCAGAGATGCTCTTAGGCCTACCTTGGTTGTAACGGGTGGCGATTTGAGTCACTGTTGCCTTTCTATCAGCTCGAACCAGTCTGCCCATTCTCCTCTGACCTCTGGCATCAACAAGGCATTTCCGCCCACAGAACTGCCGCTCACTGGATTTTTTTTCTTTTTCGGACCATTCTCTGTAAACCCTAGAGATGGTTGTGCGTGAAAATCCCAGTAGATCAGCAGTTTCTGAAATACTCAGACCAGCCCTTCTGGCACCAACAACCATGCCACGTTCAAAGGCACTCAAATCACCTTTCTTCCCCATACTGATGCTCGGTTTGAACTGCAGGAGATTGTCTTGACCATGTCTACATGCCTAAATGCACTGAGTTGCCGCCATGTGATTGGCTGATTAGAAATTAAGTGTTAACAAGAAGTTGGACAGGTGTACCTAATAAAGTGGCCAGTGAGTGTATATGTATATTACACATGCCTCCTAGGTTGAAATTGGTTAGAGGTAACTTTTATGTCTTTTTTTTAGACTTTGCTAGTGGTCCCCAAGGGTTATACAGTACTCTGTAGCTCCATATTGGATTGAGCAGAGGTGAACATAGTCCATCTCCATTCAATTCATTGTATGTGAGATGGGACTGCAGGAAATAATGTGTCCATTTATTCATTGCCAGGAGAAATAAGGATTCCTTGACTAAGTTTTGAGAACAGGCTGAGCCAGTATTTTATGAGAAAGGTACATGCTTAGTAAAACATATTGTTGGGTCCAGAAATGTTTGTAAAGTGGCACAAGTTTTTGTATTTTAGCTGTTTACCAAAACATACTCAAGATAGTTATATAATCAATATGGACTTAAAGTGCAGACTCTCAGCTTTAATTTGAGGATATTCTCATCCTAATTGGAGTAAGGGCTTAGGAATTACAGTTCTTTAATATGTAGCTGCCTCTTTTTAAAGAGCCCAAATGTAATTGAAAAATTATCTCAACAGCTCTTTAATGGGCTGTTTCCGTTATTCCATCATTAGTTCAGCAGGTAAAAGGCCTAGAGCTGATTACAGGTGTGGCATTTGTATTTGGTAGCTGTTCCTGTGAACCCACATCATGCGGTTAAAGGAGCTCTCAATGGAAGGGAATCGGGAGGGGGGTGTAATATTCTGCAAAAGAAAAAGAAAAGTGTACTGGTGCGTGGTGAGCTTTGGGAACTCGAAAAAGCCTGGATGCCCATAGAAGGCAACAGTGGTGGATGATTGAAGAATCCTTCCCATGGTTAAGAAAAACACTGTCACAATATCCTCCCAAGTGAAGAACACACGGGAAGTAGGTGTTTCAGTATCTTAATGGTATCGTCTCACAGTGGCACTTTGGTCGCTACGACGGCACGATCTGTGACGTTGCAGCGTCGTATGATTATCGCTCCAGCGTCGTAGACTGCGGTCACACTTCACAATGCATGACGCTGGAGCGATAATTTCATGACGTATTTGCGATGTAGAAGCCATTGGTTACTGTGCGCACATCGTATACAATATCGTGCACACCTTTGTCACACGATGCAATCATGCCGCCATAGCGGGACGCTAGACGACGAAAGAAAGTTTCAAACGATCTGCTACGACGTACGATTCTCAGCGGGGTCCCTGATCGCAGTAGCGTGTCAGACACTGCGATATCGTAACTATATCGCTAGAACGTCACGAATCGTGCCGTCGTAGCGATGAAAATGCCACTGTGTGACGGTACCCAAGTCTAGCATAAAGAGAAGACTTTATGAGAGTAAATGCAGAGGGTTCACCACAAGGCGCAAACCACTAATCAGCCTTAAAAAAGAAGCCAGCCCAGTTCTTTAAAAGCATTCTTTGGAAAGATGACCCTAAAATGAACCTGTACCACAATGATGGGGGGGATATTGAGATGGCTTGGAACAGCTTATGATCCAAAGCACACCAAATCCTTTGCAGTGTGATGGCATGGGAATGCGTTACTTCCAATGGCACAACACCACTAGTGTTTATTGATGATGTGACTGGTGACAGAAGCAAACAAATTAATTCTGAAGAGTACAGGATGATACTTTCTAATCAGATTCAACCAAATGCTGCAAGGTTGATTGGTCAGCTCTTCACAGTACAGATGGACATTGATCCAAAACATACTGCAAATGCAACTCTGAAGTTTGTTTTCTTTTAAGCAAAGAAGTGGAATATTATGTAATGGCCGAGTCAGTCACCAAATCGCAACCCCATGAGGCAGCATTTCACATGCGCAAGACAAAACTTAGAGCAGAAAGACCCACAGACAATGAACAACTTAGGTCAACTCCAGTAGAGGCCAGCAAAGCATCACAAAGGAGGAAACCCAGTGTTAGATGACGTCCATGGTTTCCAGACTGCACACAGTCATTGCCTGCAAAGGATTCTCTACCATAAATAAAATGTTATTTTTTAACACTTTTGTAAAGTTAATTTGTCCAATTACTTTTGAGCCCCTGAAATGAGGCGGCTTTGTGGATAAATGGGTTGCAATTCATAAACATTTTTGTTTAACCCCTTTAATTAAACCATAAAGTCTATACTTCAATTGCATCTCAGTTGTTTCATTTCAAATCCAAGATAATGGTCTGCAGAGCTGAAATCATGAAAATGCGATCACTGTCAAAATATGTCTTGACCTAACTGTATACACTCACTGGCCACTTTATTAGGTACACCTGTCCAACTTCTTGTTAACACTTAATTTCTAATCAGCCAATCACATGGCGGCAACTCAGTGCATTTAGGCATGTAGACATGGTCAAGACAATCTCCTGCAGTTCAAACCGAGCATCAGTATGGGGAAGAAAGGTGATTTGAGTGCCTTTGAACGTGGCATGGTTGTTGGTGCCAGAAGGGCTGGTCTGAGTATTTCAGAAACTGCTGATCTACTGGGATTTTCACGCACAAACATCTCTAGGGTTTACAGAGAATGGTCCGAAAAAGAAAAAAAATCCAGTGAGCGGCAGTTCTGTGGGCGGAAATGCCTTGTTGATGCCAGAGGTCAGAGGAGAATGGGCAGACTGGTTCGAGCTGATAGAAAGGCAACAGTGACTCAAATCGCCACCCGTTACAACCAAGGTAGGCCTAAGAGCATCTCTGAACGCACAGTGCGTCGAACTTTGAGGCAGATGGGCTACAGCAGCAGAAGACCACACCGGGTACCACTCCTTTCAGCTAAGAACAGGAAACTGAGGCTACAATTTGTACAAGCTCATCGAAATTGGACAGTAGAAGATTGGAAAAACGTTGCTTGGTCTGATGAGTCTCGATTTCTGCTGCGACATTCGGATGGTAGGGTCAGAATTTGGCGTAAACAACATGAAAGCATGGATCCATCCTGCCTTGTATGGAGCATCTTTGGGATGTGCAGCCGACAAATCTGCGGCAACTGTATGATGCCATCATGTCAATATGGACCAAAATCTGAGGAATGCTTCCAGCACCTTGTTGAATCTATGCCATGAAGAATTGAGGCAGTTCTGAAGGCAAAAGGGGGTCCAACCCGTTACTAGCATGGTGTACCTAATAAAGTGGCCGGTGAGTGTATGTGAGAGAGTTGAAACCAAACGAAATTAACTGGATTATAAGTTGGTGTGCATACAACATGTAGGAACATGTTCACACTGGCTACTAAATGTATATACTCGAGTATAAGCCGACCCGAGTATAAGCCGAGACCCCTAATTTTGCCACAAAAAACTGGGAAAACTTAATGACTCGAGTATAAGCCTAGGGTGGGTAATGCAGCAGCTACCGGTAAATTTCAAAAATAAAAATAGATACCAATAAAAGTAAAATTAATTGAGACATCAGTAGGTTAAGTGTTTTTGAATATCCATATTGAATCAGGAGCCCCATATAATGCTCCATATAGTTCATGATGGGCCCCATAAGATGCTCCATAATAAAATATGCCCCATATAATGCTCCATAAAGTTTGTGATTGGCCCCATAAGATGCTTCATACAAAAATATGCTCCATATAATGCTGCACAAAGGTTGATTATGGCCCTATAAGATGCTCCATAGAAAATGTGTCCCATACAATGCTGCATAGGTTGATTATAGCCTCATAAGATGCTCCATAGATAATATGCCCCATACAATGCTGCATAGGTTGATTACGGCCCCATAAGATGCTCCATAGAAAATATGCCCCATACAATGCTGCATAGGTTGATTATGGCCCCATAAGATGCTCCATAGAAACAATTGCCCCATATAATGCTGCGATAAAAAAAATACATATTCACCTCTTGTCCTGAGGAGGCGGGGACACAGGCACTTGCGATATTCACATGTCCCCGTTCCACCGCTGCGCGCTGCTCTGTCTTCCGCGTTCTCCGCAGTGACTGTTCAGGCAGAGGGCAGTGCGCACACTAAACATGTCATCGCGCCCTCTGACCTGAATGTCACACAGAGGATGCGGAAGACGGAGCGGCGCGCAGCGGTGGTACGGGGACAGGTGAATATCCGAATGCTCACCTCCCCCGCTATACTCACCTGCTCCCGGCGCGGTCCCTGGCAGCTTCTCACTGACAGATGGTCTCTGGGCGCCGGCAGCTTCTTCCTATGTTCAGCGGTCACATCGTACCGCTCATTAAAGTAATGAATATGCGTCCATATTCATTACTTTAATGAGCGGTACTACGTGACCGCTGAACACAGGAAGAAGCTGCCGGAGAAGCAGGGACATGCAGAGGCGCGCCGAGAGCAGGTAACCATGATGTGCCAGCTGCCGCTCGCCCTTCTCTGCCGACTCCCTGGGACAACGACTCGAGTATAAGCAGAGAGGGGCACTTTCAGCCTAAAAAAAATGGGCTGAAAATCTCGGCTTATACTCGAGTATATACGGTAGATAAAACCCAAGATAAAAACAAAATGAGAAAATATTCTGAATTAAATAAATAGCAATAGTTAATGAAAATAACATGGGGTACTTTATATAATTTTGCTAAAAAATATAAAAACCATCCCACCTTGTTAAGGTGACCTTATTTGGGACGGTTCTAACCTCTAGTATTAAAACCTTGCCATATGTCAAATTATGTAAACGTGGATAGGGGCCAAGCAGGACTGAGACCCCAACTAATGGACTCCCAGCCACGGAGAGCTATTAAATGTCCTGCTAAAAAAAAGCGAGTCTACACCCTTATTTTCAGTCTTTCCCACTCTGTGCACTCCCCATGGCTTAGTGTCCATTAGTCGGGGTCTCTGTCCTGCTCAGCCCCTATTCACATTTACGTTATTTTACATATAGTAAGGTTTTAATACTAGAGGTTAGTATCGTCCCGAATAGAGTCACCTTGACGTGGTCGGATGGCTTTTATGTTTTTTAATCGAAATTATATTAAGCACCCTATTTTATTTTCATGCAGTATTGCTATTTATTTATTTATTTACTGCAAAGTATTTGCTCATTTTGCTTTTATCTTAGGTTTTATATGCGAGAGAGTTGACATGACATCTTTGCATCTGCCACCTTAGTACAAATTAGCCATACCAATTTCCTAAAAATAAAAAGCTAAATAAATAAAGTGTTCTGGGCATTTGTTTAATTCATATGCACATAATCTGGTAATGCTAACAGTCTTTGAAGCGCACAGGGAGGCTGGCTTTTTGTTGCCAGCATAATATACTTTTCCATGTCATGTGAATTGAATTAAATCTGTAATAAGGTGTAAATTATAGTGTAATATTTATGACCCGCTGGGGATTCCATTCCTTCATGTTTAGATTTTGTCCTCCGCATCTATCTTGTAGCCTGGCAGCTCGTCCCACAGGAAAGGCCTAGCAAGGTTTACAAACGCCATCATTTACAGCTCTCTCCACTTTTCAGAGTTTGCTATGGTGCGGGTTTCTTATTGTCTGTGTTCATGAACCCTTGCTTGTTTTTTACTTTTTGATGGCACTTCTCTGTCTTCATTTTTTATTTAAACCCTTCTACACAAGGTCGATATGAGCCTTAATGACCAGACCACTGTTTTTTTTTTCCTTTCCAAAACTAAATCTTCTATAACTTTGCAACGAGAGAGCAGTCATATATAAATTACCTTGTAAATTATAAATTGTATTTTCAAAGGATTTATAGTTAAGCTGCACTTGGCATAGTGTATATATTTATATAAGTATGTATAAGTGTGTGTATGTATCATAAATCCGAACCTTGAATATATGCAATTTGGACTGCAATACTTCTATATAGAATATACTCCTAAAAATGAAGGTGCTTAGTACATAAATAGGCCAAATCATGAGAGCCCACTAGCCACTACAAGGTGTACCTTCCTTTGACAGGACCCTAACCTAATATTTATCAAACATGCCTCTCCTGGCAAAAAGCCTAAAAATGAAGTTAATTACCATGGATCCCAAATTTGAAAGTTTCTTTTTTATGTAATGTATAGTACTGTGCAAAAATTGTAGAAAGGGTGTGTAAAACAAACGCTGCAAAAAAGTCAGTGATGTTGTAGAATTATAATCTTGTGTATGAGAGAAACAAGTTATAACAGAGATAATAATGATCATCGTTTCATATGTACAGTAGATTGAAACCTAGTCGTTAACTGAAATAGAAACCGCTCTTTTAGGAGGCTTGAAACGGGTGAGGCACAGCCAAACTCTGCTACAAAGGTGAGGTTGTGGAAGACTGTTCCATGTCACAGGTACATCATGGCAAGACAGCGCAGAAACAAGACACAAGGTACATAAACTGCCTCAACAAGGTCTCTCCCATCCAAAGATTATAATGCTGACTGCGGTTACAATATGTGCTTTCAAATTCTTTTGAAGAAGCACCAAGAAATGGCCCATTGTTGAGGACTGTTAATGCAGTGGTCAGCCAGGGAAACTTAGAGCAGCAGATGAAAGGCACATCATGGTTATTTACCTTTAAAATTGGAAGATGTCCAGCAGTGCCATCAGCTCAGAAGTTACACCAACCATCTATTGTTCGGAGAAGTCTGGCCAAAAGTTATCTTCATGTAATAATTGCAACAAAAAAGCCATACCTTCAACCTGGAAACTAGGCCACGTGACTAAAGTATGATTAAACTATAGGAACTGAGGTACAGAATAGCAGCACAGGTCCTCTGGACTGATGTGTCAAAGTTTGAAGTATTTGGTGAAAACAGAAAGCAGTTTGTTCATCGAAGGGGCTGGGGAGTGGTGCAGTAATAAGTGTCTGCAGGAACCAGTGAAGCATAGTGGAGGTTCCTTGCCAGTTTGCTGCTACATGTCAACAAATGGAGTTGGGTGTTGGCTGGATTAATGTTTTCCCTCAATACTGAGAAACACAGGCAGATACTTCTCCATCATGAAATACCACAAAGGGAGGCTTCTGATTGGCTTCAAATGTATTCTGCAGCAGGAAAATGAGCCCAAAAATACAACCAAAGAACTAAGCTCAGTGTAAAGCACAAGAAGTCCTGGAAGTGATAATACGGCCCCCACAGAGCCCTGATATCAACATCAGCTATTCTGCAATTACCGGTACATAAGGAGACAAAAGAATTTGTGCAAGCGACATCCACAGTATCTCTGCGGTTAGTTCTCCAAGATGTTTGGAACAACCTCCCGGCTGAGTTCCATCAAAAACTTTGTGCTCAAGTGTGCGGAGAAGAATTTATGCTGCTATAAAGGCAGTAGGCAGTCACACCAAATATTGAGTTAGATTTCCCTTTAGATAATTTACTTTGTATTTTGTTAAGGAATCACTCCCACAAACATTTTATGGCCTAAACCTATCTAATTGTATACAGCAGCATGTAAAAGTTAGGTCAAAATGACTGTTAATGTGAACAGTTAAGCAAGACACATTTCCACATTTCTTCTGTATTGTAGGCAAAAGAGTGTGTGTGTGTATGAATGTATGTATGTGTATATATATATAATATAATATATATATAATATAATATATATAATATATATATATATATATATATATATATATATATATATATATATATATATATATATTATATGTGTATATATATATATATATATATATATATATATATATATATATATATATATATATATTATAAATGTGTATATTGTGATGCAGTGACCCCTGTAACAGGTAGGGGGCGCTGCATGGTCTCCCCAGTATGCACACAGAGGTGTATTGAGGCCGTGAGAGTGCATGGCAGTTGCATGCATGGCTGTGGTCATAAGACAAAGTCCGGCATTGTGATGAATGGCCGATACGTGTGTCGCAGAGGAGAAGACTCTGCGCTGCCAGCCTGAAGCAATGTGGTGTTCTGGGACCTGTAGTCCTATAGTTATAGTGTTGTATAATCATGGGAGGTTGGCAGGGCTAGTTATGTGAGATGGGCGGGACAAACTAGCCACACACCCACACTCCCACCCAGGGGAGTGGTTACACCTAGATAATGTGACCAGGGTGTGGGTCACATGTCGCGGTGAGTTTCCGGTGTGAAGCCTGTGTTGGAAGACCTGGGAGGAGGCTTCCTGAAGAGCACATGGTGGGGCTTCAGACCTGGTGGCCTGGGGTGTTGGACTAACGTCCTGAATAGCACCCGGACAGGCCACATGCTGGTGTTGGGAGGTCCTGGGAGTAGGACCGGATCCCTAGGGGAAGCTACCGTCCTTCGGTGGGTCTGGACTGACTAAGATATGCCGCACAGGCAAGTTAGTGATTCCCGTGAGGCAGCTTTCCCAGAAGAGGACTGACAAGGAGTCAGCAGGTGGAGCAGGAGCTCCCGTCAGGTACCTGTACAGACTGTTGGTACTTGTGATATGAACTGTGTGGTAACCCACGGCAACTGGTCAGGAGAGGACCAGCGTGTTTAGATGCTGCAACCGTAATGTCATAAGATGGTGCATGTTGTGCTCCATGGGCATTATTTAACTGTATGGCGTGCGGTCACCCACGATAACTGGACACAGAGGTTCGGCGTGTTTAGTGACCTTGTTTCAAAGCCATATTCTATGATGTAAAGACTGTGTGCTTGCTGTTCATATTTCTGTGGCTTATGACTCCATAATAAACCACATGGACTGTTTTGTGTTCAAAAACCGTGCACGTGTGCCTGAATCCTGTGCCAAGCGAGTGTCCCCCAATACACTCAGTAAGAGCAATCTTACAATATATATATATTTATACTTATATATGTATGTATATATATATGTATATATATATATATATATAATATAGCATTTTTTTTTTACATTAGTTTCAAGAAGGAAAATGGGCTGATGCAGAAGTTTGGGCACCCTGCATAGTTAGTACCTGTGAGCGTCCCCTTCTTTCTAGCTTCACTTCTGTTCTGACTTGACGGATCACACTGGGTTTTCTGAGCCAGAAGTCACTCTTAGGCTGGAGTCGCACCAGCGTATAGCATACAATGCGAGAAGCTAATGACCCTCAGCTCTTGCTCCTCTGTGAGCATCAGCCGAGTATCAGTGCTCTCCGCTCCGATCCTCTCGCATGACAGGATCAGAGCACAGCTGCGGAGGAGACGGAGAAAGTAATTTCTCCATCTCCTCTGCTGTCTGTGTATATCGTACTGCAATCGGGTGACATCCGAGTGCCGTGCGATGTTTCACTCGCACCCATAGACTTATATGGGTGCGAGTGAACCGAGTCTCGCTGCCAATCAGAGCATGCTGTGGTTGTTCTCTCATGCCAAGTCGGCATGAGAAAATAATCTCAGATCTGAGCTGCCCCATAGAATATCACTGGGCAGAGTACTATGCGAGCTTTTATATATCAAAAAGTAACTTTTTTTTCAGTTTTTTTAATGTATGTTTGTTTATAAAATGTTTCCCAAAAGGTCATAAAAAAAACTATCAAGGGCATAACATTATTATTTTTATTTTTTAATTATGCAAATTTGTACTGTTAGTGGTGCATATATAGAAGTCCAAGTTACAGGAAAAGCGATCTCCTGTTGTACCATGAGTTACTGGAAAATCTGATTTGGGTTTCATGAGACTACAGTATGTAACATATAAATGAGAATAAATGGAATAAAGAAGACATTTTCTCTGGTTGTCTCTTGACAGCTGATAACCCGACCTGCTTTTGCTAGAAAACCATTATTGTAGAGCAGAGATATTTGCCATTTCCCCCTTTCACTCCACCGTCACAAGACTGTGAAAGGTCAGGAAGGGGCTAATCTAATAATAATAATAATAATAATTTTGTTTATATAGCGCCAACATATTCCGCAGCGCTTTACAACTTATAGAGGGGACTTATACAGACAATAGACATTACAGCATAACAGAAATCACAGTTCAAAACAGATACCAGTAGGAATGAGGGCCCTGCTCGCAAGCTTACAATCTATTTTTATTGTAATTTTTGTCCTTTTTTTTTTTTTTCTCTTGCACCTACCTAGGCTTTCGTTGACAGATTTTATTGTTCTGCTCCATGTACTGTAGAGCTGAAGATCCTAAATAGCACAGTTAAATGCCTAATATGTTTTGGATTTGACACATTTCCTTTTGCAAGTCTATTTTTGCAGAGTATGTCTCTCCTCTGTCCAGCAGGCATCTTGCTACAAGACACAAATTGGCAGTTACAACACAGAGATGGTGGTTACATCTAAAGTGCTGTTTGTCATGAGCGCCCAAAAAAAGCCTCCGCAGCCATTGGATTGTGCAGTATAATTGGCAAGTAATATCGCACTGTAGTGACTGGAGTACATTTAGTGGGATTTTAGTCATTTTTGTGTGTAATGTTCTCTGTAGTTAAGTTGGTGATGTAGTTCTGTAATAAAAGAATAGAATAAAAAACGGAATGGTTGTTTTTCTCTAAGGAAAAAATATTTTATGAATGTGGGATATATTAGATGTAAGTTATTATACTTTGTAAGACTTTGTTAGGTCAAACTCCTCAACTTCAGATAGGGTAAAGTGGATCTGTCACCAGATTTCACAATACAGTCTGCATACATTATTAAATAAATGTATGGGACCTGATGAGACTGGTGTGCAGACTTTGAAAATCTCTGTAAGGATAGCTGTATAATCCTCTTTGAACATTGCCTCACCTGAACTGGATTAGCTCATTAATAAGTAATGGCTTAGTAATAAGTTAGAGCACATTCAGAAGTCCAATTACCACATATGAGTGCTATCTGTGGTTATCAAAGAGTTCAACATTGGTTTCATGTGGCCAGACTAAATTCTGCCGGTATTTAACAAGCTTGTCTAAATGTTAACAAGCTGTAAACACACTTAAACATGCTTGTTGTTGTTATTGACCAATGGGGTCTTGTGTGGTGAGCGTGTATACAGGCCATGGAGGTTGATGGCAAAGTTTTCTTTGAAACAGTTGTACCTGCTAATTCCAGGTCTTTCTGTAGCTCTCCACAGGTGGTCCCTGGCTGTTGAACATTTCTTATGATAATTCTCTTCACTCCTATGTCTGAAATCTTGGAGGGAGCACCTGGTTGTGGCTGGTTTATGGTGAAATTGTGTCCTTTCCACTTTTGGATTATGGCCCCAACAGTGATCACTGGAACCTTCAGTAGTTTAGAAATTCTTCTGTGACCAATGTCATCAGTATATTTTGCAACAATAAGGTTTTGAAGGTCTTGAGGCAGCTCACTGTTTTGTTTTTGTACCCATTATGAGATGTTTCTTGTGTGGCGCTTTGGTAAAGACACCTTTTTTTATAGGCTTAGTTGAACTAGATGATATTATCTTTCAGTAAGTGGCAGGATTGCTTTCTAATTATTGATAGATTTCAGCTCATATCATGTGTTCAATACTTTTTCCCTGTCCGTTCTCATTATTACTAGTGATGAGCAAGTGTGCTCGTTACTCGAGTTTTCCGAGCATGCTCGGGTGTTCTCCGAGTATCTTGGCCGTGCTCATAGATTATGTTTGTGTCCCCACAGCTGCATGATTTCTGGCTGCTAGACAACCTGTTCACATGCAGGGATTGCCTGTTTGTTAGCGAATCCCCACATGTATTCCGGCTGTCTAGCAGCCGCAAATCATGCAGCTGTGGGGACTCAAACATAATCTGCGAGCACGCCCAAGATACTCAGAGAACACCCGAGCATGCTCAGAAAACTCGAGTAACGAGCACACTTGCTCATAACTAATTATTACACATAACTTAAAGGGAAGGTGCCTCAATTTTGTTTTTGTATTAAAAATGATTGTTTATATAAACAATTATTTTTTAATACAAAATTATTTTTTTTAACTTTAATATCTTTTTTATTATTAATTATTTTTGCAGCCACTGGGCACCGCCATTTTGCTTTGCAGGAGTGTAAGAGTCCCAGCACGACACTTACACTCTGCAAATACGGCTGCCCTGGGCATAGGAGTCAGCGGTCGGACGCCGACCCTATACTTTGTATTGAGCTGCTCCCTGCTGTGATCTGGGCACGCCCCCTGGGCTGTCTCCACATCACAGCAGAGGGAGGAGGTCGGCGCCATC
This sequence comes from Ranitomeya variabilis, assembly GCF_051348905.1. Classification (NCBI taxonomy): domain Eukaryota; kingdom Metazoa; phylum Chordata; class Amphibia; order Anura; family Dendrobatidae; genus Ranitomeya; species Ranitomeya variabilis. The sequence continues at coordinate 194,935,488 of NC_135238.1, forward strand.
TTTCTGGAGCCCACAGTGTATCTGTGAGCTCCACTTGAGAGCTGCTCCATCTGTCTCCCCCTTCACACTGTCAGCAGTCGGCCGTTCCCTGTCCTCTGCTGTGCTGCCTCGTGCCCTGGCTCTAATCTGTAGAATCGCTAGAGAGGATGAAGTGATGTGGTCTGATGTCCTCTTATCAGGAGCTGCAGAGAGGTAACAGAGGGGGATGGGGGAGGCTCTGGGCTGCTCCGACCCTGCCTCTCACTGCAGCTCCTCACCAGGACATCAGACCATGTATCTATTACTATACTGTGTGATACTGTGCTGAGCCGTGTATCTAATTCGATACTGTCTGCTGACCTGTGTATCTAATCCTCTCCTGTGTGATACTGTCTGCTGACCCGTGTATCTAATCATATCCCGTGGGATACTGTCTGTTGAGCCGTGTATCTAATCCTATCCTGTGTGATACTGACTGCTGACCTGTGTATCTAATCCTATACTGTGGGATACTGACTGCTGACCCGTGTATCTAATCCTATCCTATGCACTCCTCTCCCCGCTGCTTGTCTTTCCCCATTGCACACACAACTCAGTGTGTGCGATAACAGGAGCTGCGGTGGTCATGCTGTGTTATGGCATTATGTGTGATCTATATGACGGTATTATATGTGATCTATATGGTGGTATTATGCTTGATCAGTATTGTGAGAATTATATGGTGGTATCGTGTGTGCCATCTATATGGTGGTATTGTGTGATCTATATGGCGGTATTATGTGAGAACTATTTGACGGTATTATGTGACATCTATATGGCGGTATTATGTGAGAACACTGGCAGCATTATGTGTGAAC